>NW_016814962.1:596868-602899 GCF_001698545.2 Rhinopithecus bieti | reverse complement strand
GTCGTGTTCCTGCACACGGTGGATTCAGTCACACGCGGGGTCTGTTCTGTCGTGTTCCTGCACACGGTGGATTCAGTCACACGCGGGGTCTGTTCTGTCGTGTTCCTGCACACGGTGGATTCAGTCACGCTCGGGGTCTGTTCTGTTCCGTCGTGTTCCTGCACACGGTGGATTCAGTCATGCTCGGGGTCTGTTCTGAGGCACTCCTGCACACACAGGTAAAGGTGGTGAGGCTGCACTAGGCCATTCTTTCTTTTCTTCCTTTGAACTGCTTTGCTTCCTGAGGGTAACAATTGTCTCATTTTCTCCACTTGCCTCGTTTTTCATGGAATCATCGCTGATTCTTCCCTAAAGTGCTCGGCAGCAGAGCTCCTGAAGGGAAAGGGCTCAATCAGGGCTCCCGGGAGACCCTCCCAGAGCTGGCGTCCACCCTGCTGGCTACCCGCACCGGGGACTGTGTCCTCCTGGGCAGGAGGAACGTGCACCTTCCTCGTGGTGGAAAGGCGTGGAGGGGTGTACTCCGAGGTCAGTCGGGAAACCTCACTCATCTGCCTTCCCGGAGATGGAGCTTGGCTGGGCCTGGAGCCTCCACACCCGAACGTGGCTGCCGAAAGGCAAAGTGGGGTTTGACTTCAGGGCTTTGTATGTGACCCGCTTTTTCTCTAAACGCATTTCTTCTCCCATGTTCTAACAGTTTAAATACACCTTGAAGGGGCCCCTCTTTATTTCTTTGTTCACTCCTTCTTCTCTGCTATTAACTGGACATTGGACCAATGGACTGATTGTCTGACTTTTTTTCTCTCCTAGTTTCTTTGTGTTTTTGCCCCGTCTTCTGGGCGGTATCCTCAACTTTATCACCTGGTCCTTTCATTCCATTTGTTACTTCTCCTAACCCAAGTGTCAAGTGCTTTCCTCTCATCTGACCACATCCCAGGATGGATCCCTTCTCTTTCTCTGAGAACATTCATGGGCTTTGTTGTGCTTTAGTTTCCTTCTGTTCTCCGCACTGGCCCTTCCTCTGAGTTCCATTTTTTTTTTTTTTTTTTTTTTTTTTTGAGATGGAGTCTCGCTCTGTCGCCCAGGCTGGAGTGCAGTGGCACGATCTCGGCTCACTGCAAGCTCCGCCTCCCAGGTTCACGCCATTCTCCTGCCTCAGCCTCCCGAGTAGCTGGGACTACAGGCGCCGCCACCACGCTCGGCTAGTTTTTTGTATTTTTAGTAGATGGAGTTTCAGCGAGTTAGCCAGGCTGGTCTTGATCTCCTGACCCTGCGGTCCACCCGCCTCAGCCTCCCAGTGCTGGGGTTACCATGGTCTGCCCGCCTCGGCCTCCCCGTGCTGGGGTTACCGGCTGAGTCCCCGCGCCCAGCCCTGAGTTCCTGACCCCGCGGTCCACCCGCCTCAGCCTCCCTGTGCTGGGGTTACTGGCTGAGTCCGGCGCCCGGCCCTGAGTTCCATTTTCACGTGTGCCGACTTGATCTTCACGTCAAAAGCCCTCCCCAACCATCTTGTGACTTTTGGTCACCGGGAGCCTCCCAGGTGCTGGACAGCTCGCTGCATGCACTGCACCCATGGGCACTGGGGTAGCGGGCATCCTGTTGGGTCCCTGATGCCAGCAGCTGGGTCTGTGGGCTTTAGAAGTCTGGCCGCTGGGGTACTGGGAGCCAAGGAGGCAAGAAGGGCATGGGGGCCCACCAGAGGACAGCCCATGAGCCAGGTGACCCACACTTGCAGCCCCCGCATGAACCGTGCTGGCCTGGGCCTAGTGCCCCAAATCTGGGTCCTCTGAGTCCACGGCTCCAGCCCAGGGAAGGGTTCTGCAGGTTCACCTGACCCCCAGATGGGTCTTCCACCTGTCTTCCGCACTGCCAGGCGCACGTCAGCATGGTTCCTGTTCTCCCGACCCTGACCCAGGCCAGGGCCGGGGCCTCTCAGGTTGCTCAACCCAGCTGGCTGCGTTCCGAGCTGCGCCCACACCTCCCAGTGGCACACTCCCACCTTCCTTGCCCTGTGGGTGCAGAGTTCCAGCACCCCTTTCTTGTTATTTGAGGGGGCGTTCAGGCCAGGGAACAGAGGGGAGGTCTGTACTCAACCAGCTGCGCCCACCTGGAAGCCCCGCCTGGAGCTCCTTGCTGTGGAGGGCACCAGCCACGCTGTGTCGCAGGCCCACGGGCTCTTTTCCACACGGTGAGCGTCTGGGTCGGTTGCCTGAACTGTCTGAGACAGCAGTCGTGCCCCTCACAGGCTGGTGTCCTACCCAGAGACGGGCAAGTGTCCAGGCCATGTGGCCCTGGCCCTGAGGAGGAGGGAGTGCTAGGACGAAGGGGACAGCTCTGAGCGTGCACAATGCTACATCTGTACCTGAACATCGCCAAAGGGCCGGAAGCCAGCCCCCACCTGCACACGCCTGCAGTCTACTGTCTGCACGTGGAAGCCAGAAGCGGCACAAGGGAACCTTCCCAACAGTGGCACCTCTCAGCAGTGGCACCTCCCAGCAGTGGCACTCAACCAGGCGCCCACGGAGGCACTGCAGCCTCCCGCCCCAGGCTGCCTGCCAGCTGGCTATGTGGAGCCAGCAGCGCCGTTTGCCAGCCGCCCCTCCACTACACGGACCAGGAGGGACCCAGGGCCTCCCCGAGCCATGGTTCAACTCAGCTGAGGAACCTCCCTCTGCACCTCAGTTTCCCTACAGTCCGCATGCTGTGATGTGTAAAGTGCAGCCCCGCAATCGGGAGGCCCAGCCACAGCAGCAGCACCCGTTCCAGCCCCGCACTCGGGAGGCTCAGTCCACAAGAGCAGTGCCCGTTCCAGCAGTACCCAGAGTCCAAGTGGCCTTGCTCTGCAGGAGGGCAGGCCCTGCCCAGCAGGGGCAGTGAGACGGACTCAGAGGACACCCGGATCATTGCCCGTGCCTCCAACAAACAGGCCTGCCCCTCAGACCTCCCAGGAAGCTGCAGGGGAGCAGACGTCACACCCCACACTCCTCGACCCCAGGTGGTGGCAGATGCCACAGGGAATGGCCCTCAACAAGCACAGCCAGGGAAGCCCAGAGCCCAGTATGGCTACGTCAGAGGTGGCATGCTGACCTTCCCCACCCGGTCCCCTCTGATTCCAAGAATCCCACATCACCGCTGCCACCAAGCCTGATGTCCAGGAAGGCAGCTTCTCACAGGTAAGCCTGCAGCATCCAGCATGGAACACGAAGGGCCCGGGTGCCCCAGGCCTGTGGAGTGGGCGGGGCTCCTAGGAGAAGGCAGCCATCAGACCACTGGCTCCAGGGGTTCGGGGGCTCGGGAGCCCTGCAGGCAGGCACAGAGAGGTCTGTGAAGCACCTAGCACCCCACTCCACTCTCTGGTGGAACCATGTGTCCACTGGTGGGGACGACCTGCCCTCCCTCAACACCCTTAGAAAGTCTCCAACCAGGAGGAGAAGGGAGGCTGGGTACCTACCCCCATCCCTGAGGACAGCGAGAAGGGAGGCTGGGTACCCACCCCCATCCCTGAGGACAGCGAGAAGGGAGGCTGGGGTACCCACCCCCATCCCTGAGGACAGCGAGAAGGGTCCCAGGGTGTGCGGGTGCCCTGCACCTCCACAGCCATCTGCAGCTCTGTCTCCCAAGCCGATGGGACGGAGGCTGTGCCGAGGCAGTGGAGGCCAGGAGTAGCTGGGGCTGAGGGGCCCATGTGCCACCACCCCCCAGGAAGGATCTGGTGCTGCCAGGCTCAATGCATGGGCACAACCACGTCCCCAATCAAACAGCAAGCATCTGCCGAGGACTCATGGCAGACACGAACCAGATGGGAGCAAGGGCTGCCCAAGTGACCAGGGAGGGTGCCTCCAGCCACGCAGACACCTCAGGGGTCAGGGGCAGAGCTCACAGCCCTGCAGGGCTGGCTGCTGGGAGCTGGGCAGGGCAGGGGCACCGAGTGTGGCTTCCTGCAGCCTTTGGTTGGTTTCAGAATCATGCCATTCTGCTCAGGCTCCCCAGGGGACGCTGGCATCTTCAGGGGACCCAGCGCCCACAGACCAAGTGTGGACTGGGCAGGCAGCTCAGGGCAGCCGCGCTGGGTCCTGCACGAAGCCACCAGGCCCCTCACTCAGTTTCTCCAAGGAGGGGCCAGGGTGCAGGTGACAGTGGACGGAGTCACCGAAGGGCCTGCACAGTGGCCAATCCAAGGTCAGCCCCAAAAGGGGGCCACCCACACTGGCCACCCACAGGGCAGGAGCTGGTGTAGCCCCCACCCACTACCCCCTGCAGCCACGCCAGGGCCACCCAGTACCTTGTTGAGCTCCTCGATCCTCCGGATCAGGTATGGGTTGCTGGAGGAGTTCTCGAAGTAGACGTAGTCTGCAAACAGCAACAGACAGAGCAGAGGGTCACCTGTGGTACCAAAGGCCAGATCCAGGCCCACCTCCCGCTGCCCAGAGCCTCGGGGCTCAGGCAGGGCAGTGTCACCACCCCCACCTCTGCTCCCTCAGGCGAGGAACAAACAGAGGAAGTGAAGCCCCCACACCATCAGGGAGGGGTGGCTGCAACCAGAATGGACTGACAGGCTGGGTCAGGGCCAGGGAGATGCACCAGGAGGGGCCATTCCCAGCAGGAGCCAGCAGCCCCCATCCCGGATCCTCACAGAGGCCAGCCACTCCCAAAGGCTCAGGCCCTTCTTGGGGAAGCTGTGGGGGCCAGGTGGCAGCTTCCCAGGCAAAGCCCAGCTCCAGCACTGCCCAGACCCTGCCAGGAGCCCCGGGACACCTTCCCACTGGCAGCAGCCAGCCTGGATGCTACACCCTCAGAGCCACATGGCCACCACCAGCCCCCAGCCCTGCCCACAGCGGTCCCCCTCTTTCCCTCCAAAACCAACAGCAGCGACCACACAGAGAACACAGCTGGGGCTTCCTGGGCCCAGGCAGGCTCAGAAACGGGGCAGAGTTGCTCCAGGAATGACAGGGTCACCCTCACCAGGGCTCAGGGACAGCAACAGGCAGCAGGCACTGGGAGTGCCCCGAGACCGGCCATCAGGTGAGTACAACACTTCCCTCAGCGATGACACCATGGGGCCCTCCAGCCTTCTCACCAGCTCCACACACGGAGAGCCACTGAATCTTCCGGAGCCCAGAGGCTTACTCTGGAAGGCCCAGGGAAGTCCAGGCTGGTGGTGCTGACACCCCGATGCTCCAGGCCTCCTGGGGCCGCTGCAGGGGCTCAGCTTGGGAGGCAGCAAGGCCGCATCCTCATGAACCAGCGCCACGAGTACCCTCGCCAGCCCACCTGCACCAGCTCTGCAGGGAGGACTGAGCAGGAGGCCTGTCTCAGCTGGGATCAGCCCAGAGGCCACACAGGCCTGGGATTCAGCAAAATGCAGCAAGACCAGCACCAAAAAAGCTCAGCCCATCTGTCCACATGGAGGCCAAACCTGTGCTGCGAGGACCCTGTGGAGGGGCCTGGAGAGTATCTCCCTCCTGCTGCTGGCACACACCTGCAGGCTCACGCCCGTGAGGACACACCCGTGAGGACGCACCTGCAGGCACACACCTGTCAGGACACACCCGTGACACACCCGTCAGGACACATCAGCAGGCACACACCCGTGAGGACACACCCATGATGCACCTGCAGGCACACACCCATGAGGACACACCTGTGGGTGCACACCTGCGAGGATGCACCTGTGTGGGCACCCATGTGCAAAGTCACGCCTGTGCGTGTGGCTTCTGAGCCCCCCGTGCTGCCTGAGCAAACCAGCCGATCAGATGAGGCTACGCCCACACAGAGCTCCACAGGACAATGGGCTAGGAGCATGGAGAGTCCAGAGGGACATAGCCTCGGTGCCCGGGGACACGCACAGCAGTGAGCGTTCCCTGCAGAAAAGCCTGTAGAAGCGACAGGAGGCCTGCAAATCTCTGTCAGAGTTACAGGGTGTTCAGAAAGCAGGATGTGGCCATGCTTGGGCAATGCTGTGAAAACGCTAGAATTCACTGAATCACATACTCAAAATTGGTGGATTTCTTTTTTTTTTTTTTTTTTTTTTTTT
>NW_016814962.1:590724-596494 GCF_001698545.2 Rhinopithecus bieti | reverse complement strand
GATCTCGGCTCACTGCAAGCTCCGCCTCCCGGGTTCACGCCATTCTCCTGCCTCAGCCTCCCGAGTAGCTGGGACTACAGGTGTCAGCCACCACATCCGGCTAATTTTTTATATCTTTAGTAGAGACGGGGTTTCACCGTGTTAGCCAGGATAGTTTCAATCTCCTGACCTCGTGATCTGCCCGCCTCAGCCTCCCAAAGTGCTGGGATTACAGGCATGAGCCACCGTGCCTGGCTAAAATTGGTGGATTTCATCACATGTAGATACCTCAAATTTTTTTTTCAAATGCACCAAACTTGCCAAAAACTGGGGAAAAAACGTCCCTTAAGTGAGGAAAGACAGACAAGGTGGGGTCCGTCCACTTGATGGAAGACTCCTTGGCCGGGGCCAGGAGTGAAGGCCCCTGGCAGCACAGGGCCTGCAGCACCGGAAGGCCCACTCGGGGGAGGTGGCGGGCACGATGGCTGCATGCAGCGGGGCCACCTACAAGCTGCTGGCGCAGGAAAACCAAGGCGTGGAAGATAAGAGAACATGCAGGGAATTTGGGAACTGTTCTGTATCATGACTGTGGTACGACGACATGACTATGGACTTCCAAAATTCACAGAACTGTACACGTAAAAGGAATTGTACTGAATGTAAATTATGCTTTAATAAACGGACAAATAACGCAAGAAGGCAGGAAATGACAGAGCAAAAATAATGTGAAACAAAAATAGAAGAGGGGAAAATATCAAAGGAGCCAAAAGCTGGGTGTTTGTTCGAGGCAGAGTTTCGCTCCTGTTGCCCAGGCTGGAGTGCAGTGGCGCGGTCGCGGCTCACTGCAACCTCTGCACCTCCTGGGTTCAAGCGATTCTCCTGCCTCAACCTCCCAAGTAGCTGGGATTACAGGAGCCCACCACCACGCCCAGTTAATTTTTGTATTTTTGGTAGAGGCCGGGTTTCACCATGTTGGCCAGGCTGGTCTCAAACTCCTGACCTCAGGTGATCCACCTGCCTCAGTCTCCCAAAGTGCTAGGATTACAGGCATGAGCCACCACACCCAGCCTACAAGTTGGTTATTAACAAGATCAATAACTGAAATCTATAGCCAGACTGACAAAGAAACAAAGAAGAAGCCACAAGTAACCAACATCAGGAATGACAGACAGGACATCACTGCAGATCCTGCTGACACAAGAAGGGGTATAAGGAATATTATGGAGGATTTTATGCCAGAGAATTTGACAACTTAAATGGAATGAACCAATTGCTTGAAAGATATAAACACCAAAGCTCATTCAAGAAGACACAGGTAACCCTATTCACACTACAGAAATACAACAACAAACACCCGAGGCCCAGATGGCTTCATTGGTGAAGTCTATCACACATTTAAGGCCGGGCGCGGTGGCTCACGCCTGTAATCCCAGCACTTTGGGAGGCCGAGGCGGGCGGATCACAAGGTCAGGAGATCGAGACCACGGTGAAACCCCGTCTCTACTAAAAATACAAAAGATAACCGGGCGCAGTGGCGGGCGCCTATAGTCCCAGCTACTTGGGAGGCTGAGGCAGGAGAATGGAGTGAACCTGGGAGGCGGAGCTTGCAGCCGACATCGTGCCACTGCACTCCAGCCTGGGGGACAGAGCGAGACTCTGTCTCAAAAAAAAAAAAAAAAAAAAACATTTAAGGAAAAATTAACACCAATTCTACGCAACTCTTCCAGAAAACAGAAAAGGGCAGTGTGGACACCATCCCCGATACCAAAACCAAAGGCACACAAGGAATCAGGAGGATCACTTGAGTCCAGGAGTTTCAGAGCCCATCTCTAAAACAAATGATTTTGATTAGGCAGGTGTGGTAGCATGTGCCTGTAGTCCCAGCTGCTTGGGGGCTAAAGCGGAAGGATTGCTTAAGCCCAGGAGTTTGGGGCTGCAGTGAGCCATGATGGTACCACTCACTCAAGCCTGCGTGACAGAGTGAGACCCCATCTCTAAATATAACTTAAAGTTTTTAAAAAATTCAAAAATCGGCCAGGCGCGGTGGCTCAAGCCTGTAATCCCAGCACTTTGGGAGGCCGAGACAGGTGGATCACGAGGTCAGGAGCTCGAGACCATCCTGGCCTACACGGTGAAACCCCGTCTCTACTAAAAAATACAAAAAACTAGCCGGGTGAGATGGCGGGCGCCTGTAGTCCCAGCTACTCGGGAGGCTGAGGCAGGAGAATGGCGTAAACCCGGGAGGCGGAGCTTGCAGTGAGCTGAGATCCGGCCACTGCACTCCAGCCTGGGCGACTGAGTGAGACTCCGTCTCAAAAAAAAAAAAAAAAAAAAAAAAAATCAAAAATCAGTGTAGCTCACCATATTCACAGATTAAGTAAGAAAAACCCTATGACCATCTCCTTAGATGCAAGAGTATAATCTGAAAAAACTCAACACATACTCTATTAAACTCTGAGCAAACAAGGAACTAAAGGGTACTTCCTCAGTCTGGTAAGACATTTACAAAAAACCTACCGCTAGCATCATCCTCAGCAGTGAGAAAAGGGCTGCTTCTGCTGGGATCAGGGATGTGGCAGGGGTATACCTACTCTCACCGCTACTGCCTCTTACCGCCACCGCCTCTCCCCGCCACCGCCTCTCACCGCCACCGCCTCTCACCGCCACTGCCTCTCACCGCCACTGCAGACCATCAAGGAAGTCCCAGCCAGCACAATGAGAAGAATCAATGAAAGGCACACAAGACTGGATATGAAGACATACAACTTTCTATATGCAGACAACGTGACTTGCTATACAGAAATCCCCAGTGTCTACAAAAAAGCTATGGAAACCGCTGAGTAAGAGTTTTGCAAGGTCACAGGTCAACATCGAAAAATAAGTCCTCTTTTGGGCCAGGCATGGTGGCTCACGCCTGTAATCCCAGCACTTTGGGAGGCTGAGGCGGGCGGATGACTTGAGGTCGGGAGTTCGATATCAGCCTGACCAACATGGAGCTACCCCATCTCCACTAAAAATACAAAAAACATTAGCTGGACGTGGTGGTGCATGCCTGTCATCCCAGCTACTCAGGAGGCTGAGGCAGGAGAACGGCTTGAACCTGGGAGGTGGAAGCTGTGGTGGGCCGAGATCACGCCATTGTACTCCAGTCTGGGCAATGGTGAAATTCTGTCTTTAAAAAAAAAAAAAAAGTCCTCTTTCTACGTACTACTGACAAACAGAAATCAAAATTGTAAAAGTACTATTCACAAGAGCACCAAGAAAAATTAAATACTTAAATATAAATTTTACAAAAGATCTAGAGATGTTTAAAGATCAAAAGATCTGTGCAAAGATCTATATGCTGAAAAGTACAAAACACTGGTGAGAAAAATCAGCAAAAGACCTAAATAAATGGTAACAGATGAGATGTAAAGGGTTAAAATACGTGTTGGTGAGCTTCCTATAAAGGTCTGGATAGTAAATACTCCACGCTATGCAGGCCAAGAGGCCATACCAAGGATATTACGTAAGGACTAATATAACAATTTCCACACATTTTATACTGATGAAATTAAAATAACTGGGCTGGGATTACAGGTGTGGTGGCTCACACCTGTAAGCCCAGCACTTTGGGAGGCAGGCAGATCACGTCAGGAGATCGAGACCATCCTGGCCAACATGGTGAAATCCTGTCTCTACTAAAATACAAAAAATTAGCCAGGTGTGGTGGTGCATGCCTATAGTCCCAGCTACTTGGGAGGCTGAGGCAGGGGAATCACTTGAACCTGGCAGGCGGAGCTTGCAGTGAGCCGAGATCATGCCACTGCACTCCACTCTGGTGACAGAGCGTGACTGTGTCAAAAAAAAAAAAAAGCTGAGTGCAGCTTTCTATAACACAGATGCACTCATGAGAGGACTTGGATTGTTTTGGGAGATGACACTTGCTTAATTGGGTTCAAATTTAATGTTCTTTATCACCAAAATCAACGACAAAGGTGCATCCATGAGTGCCGGCTTACAGCGCGTTCCCGTGTTTCCTCTGTGACTGTCTTTCCACACAGGCACTGCCAGGCACACTGTCAGCCCCAGGTGCGTAGCTCAAAGTGCCAGCCTGGCTACTGAGCCAGTATGTCTTCCCCTTCCTGGAAATGGCCAGCTCAGCAGGCTTGGACTGCCCGCATTTTTCCTTCCACAGAGAGGTCTGACCCTTGACCTGCTCCTAGGAGGTCACCTCAGAGCCCTTGGAGCATCCTGCCGGCCAACAGCATCTGCTCACCCAGGGCCTTAGGCCGCCTCAGACAGGCTACCCTGACAGAGTGACGTACCGTGGCGCCTTGTGGCATCCGCCTGACCTCTGGAGGGGCTGAGACGGAGGGACCGAGGGCAGCCACATGGGTGCTCAGCCAGGCCCACCTGACCAACCACTAAAAACACCTGGGCCACCAAGGCTCAGGGGAGCTTCCCTGGTTGGCAATACACCAGGCCTGTCATCACAGGCCACTGCCAGGTCCACGCACCTCCCATGCCTCCTGGGACAGCAGCCCAGAAGCCCATCCGTGGTCTCTCCTGAGCCCGGCCCCTGTGCCGCTCCCTTTGCTGGTTTGAGTCTGCGTCCTTTCGCTTTAAGGAACTGCACCCCTGGCAGAAATGCTCTGCTGTATTCTATGAGTCCTAGTGAATTACTGAACCCAAGGGTGGTCTTGGGCCCCCTACACTACAGCATGTGATTACGCGACAGTCCAATCGCTCTCGGCTGGAGGTCAGGTGGGAGCTCCTTAACACACAGCTAAGTGGATTTTGAAATGTAGACACTGTGGCCGGGCGCGGTGGCTCAAGCCTGTAATCCCAGCACTTTGGGAGGCCAAGACGGGCGGATCACGAGATCAGGAAATCGAGACCATCCTAGCTAACACGGTGAAACCCCGTCTCTACTAAAAAATACAAAAAACTAGCCGGGCGAGGTGGCGGGCGCCTGTAGTCCCAGCTACTCGGGAGGCTGAGGCAGGAGAATGGCGTAAACCCGGGAGGCGGAGCTTGCAGTGAGCTGAGATCCGGCCACTGCACTCCAGCCCGGGCGACAGAGCGAGACTCCGTCTCAAAAAAAAAAAAAAGGAATGTAGACGGTTCTCTTGTACTTGCGTCAAAGTCCCAAACACACTGCTGTAACCATAGTTTGAGCCCAGAAAAGAAGCTCACTGCAAATCTGTGTGGCAATGGAGACTTTGCCTCTCATTTTACCTCTTGACAATAACTGTACAAAGCAGTTTGTGATTTAAACATGAGCTGTTACCAAAACGACTTCATCACCGTATAAATTTTGCAAATGTGGTTGTGCCTTGTACTTTAAGATGAATTCATAAAGAACGTAGAGAACTTCATGCAGCAAAAACTAGTTTCCCAAGTCATCCGGTGGACTGATGATGGCAGTCAACAGTGGTTCTTCTCGTTCTGAAATTTTCCAATTTTGGTGCTTTTTCAAAAAGCAGGTCAGACATAGTGGCTCACGCCTGTAATCCCAGAACTTTGGGAGGCCGAGGCAGGTGGATCATGAGGTCAGGAGTTTGAGACCAGCCTGGTCAACATGGTGAAACCTCGTCTCCACTAAAAATACAAAAATTAGCCAGGTGTGGTGGCATGTGCATGTAATCCCAGCTACTTGGGAGGCTGAGGCAGGATAATTGCTTGAAGCCGGGAGGCAGAGCTTGCAGTGAGCCGAGATCGTACCACTGCTCTCCAGCCTGGGCGACAGAGCGAGACTCCGTCTCAAAAAAATAAATAAATAAATAAATAAATAAATAAATAAAAAATA
>NW_016814962.1:578053-590504 GCF_001698545.2 Rhinopithecus bieti | reverse complement strand
CATGGTGAAACCTCGTCTCCACTAAAATACAAAATTAGCCAGGTGTGGTGGCATGTGCATGTAATCCCAGCTACTTGGGAGGCTGAGGCAGGATAATTGCTTGAAGCCGGGAGGCAGAGCTTGCAGTGAGCCGAGATCGTACCACTGCTCTCCAGCCTGGGCGACAGAGCGAGACTCCGTCTCAAAAAAATAAATAAATAAATAAATAAATAAATAAATAAAAAATAAAAATAAAAAAGCAATAGAACTTCACGCTGCCGAGCCACCAAGCTGCTGCACAGGAGAGCAAGTCAAGATATTCAGCTTTAGGCCAGGCACAGGGGCTCCCGCCTGAGCCCAGGAGATCGAGGCTGCAGTGGGCCAGGACTGTGCCACTGCTCTCCACCCTGGGCAATAGAGCAAGACTCTATCTCTTTAAAAAAGGTTTTTTAATTCACAGAACTGATGACAGTCAAGTCCACAAGGTCAAATAAAGTTCACTGTTGACACTACTGGTTCAATAAGGCATGACAGACTCAAACACTTTCCACAGGCCGGTGCAATGCCTCAAGCCTGGTAATCCCAGCACTTTGGGAGGCCAAGACAGGTGGATCACTTGAGGTCAGGAGTTCGAGACCAGCCTGCCCAACATGGTGAAACCCCATCTCTACTAAAGATAGAAAAACTAGCCAGGTATGGTGGTGCATGCCTTTAGTCCCAGCTACTTGGGAGGCTGAGGCAGGAGAATTGCTTGGGCCTGGGAGGCGGAGGTTGCAGTAAGCTGAGATTGTGCCACTGTACTCCAGCCTGGGCAACAGAGACTCCATCTCAAAAACTAAACAAATACTTTCCACAAAATATTTACCTGTCAACAAGTAATAGAATGAATAACTATAGGCTTTTTAGCACTTTATATGTTTAACAACACTTGTACATTTGTCCAACCAAGCCCTTTTTGTGCCACACACTTCTCCTGTCAGCAGGATCTGCAGTGATGTCTCATCTGTTGTTCCTGCAGTGATGTCTCATCTGTTGTTCCTGATGTTGGTTACTTGCAGCTTCTCTCTGTTTCTTTGTCTGGCTATAATTTCAATTTATTGATCTTGCTAATAAACAGCTTGGCTGGGCACGGTGGCTCACACCTGTAATCCCAGCACTTTGGGAGGCCAAGGCGGGTGGATCACCTGAGGTCAGGAGTTTGAGATCAGTCTGGCCAATATGGTGAAACCCAGCCTCTACTAAAAATACAAAAATTAACTGTGTGTGGTGGTGGGCACCTGTAATCCCAGCGACTCGGGAGGCTAAAGCAGGATAAGTGAAGACAATCTTGTGCAACTCAGCCCTTCAGCTGCATAACCTAATATTCTCTCCAGGTAAGCAGTGTCAAAATTGGGTTACATCACTGGATAACCGACTGGCCGCTGGTGGGGAGAAACCCCACACACATTCCAGGGACTAGAGGTGAAATGTTCTGTGTTGAATGTGTGAGAGTAGAAAAAAACTAGGCTTTTCCTGTCCCTATCACAAATATTCAACCCCATCACGGTGGCTCAAAGCAGCCACATAGTAACTGAATCCCATTAGTGTGGCCGTGTTCCCATAACACTTTATTTCTGAGCACTGAAATGTGAATTTCATATCATCTTCATGTGTCATGAAGTTTTCTGCCTTTGATTTTTTTTCTCAACAATTAAAAAATGTAAAACCCATTCTTAGCTCATGAGTCATCAAAAGCAGGCAGTGGGCCAGTTTGCCAGTCCCTGTACGCAAGGACCCAAGATCGGTTCAGATGCCAATTATTTCCCAAACTGATCTACATGGGCATCATGCTTAGCTTGATGATGCTTTGCAGGTATTGTCTTTCTTACAGATTGAAGGTTTGTGGCAACCTGCATCAAGTCAAGTCCATCGGTGCCATTTTTTAAACAGCAGGGGCTCACTACGTGTTGCTGTCACAGTTTGGTAATTCTCTCAGTATTTCCAACTTTTTAACCAGGATTCTATCTGTGATGGTGATCTGTGGTCAGCGATCCTTGATGCTACTATCGTAATTGTTCTGGGCACCGTGAGCCATACCCACCTAAGAATTTAATCATAAATGTGTGTGTTCTGACTGCCTCAGGAACTGGCCATTCCTCCATCTCTCTCCCTCTCCTGGGGCCTCCCTATTCCCTGAGACACAATAATATTGAAATTGGGCCAACGAGTAACACTGCCATGGCCTCTAAGTAGTCCAGTGAAGGGAAGAGTTGAGAGTCACACATCTCTCACTTTAAAACAAAAGCTGGAAATAAATGACTAAGCTTAGTTAGGAAGGCACGTCGAAAGCCAAGATACCCTAATGGAAAGCTTGGCCTTCAGCGTCAAGCAGGTAGCCAAGTTGTGAATGCAGAGGAAAAGTTCCTGAAAGAAATTAAAAGTGGGCCGGACACGGTGGCTCACACCTGTAATCCCAGCACTTTGGGAGGCCAAAGCGGGTGGATCACTTGAGGTCAGGAGTTTGAGATCAGCCTGGCCAACATGGTGAAACCCCATCTCTACTAAAAATACAAAAATTAGCCGTGCGTGGTGGTGTGCGCCTGTAGTCCCAGCTACTTGGGAGGCTGAGGCGGGAGAATCACTTGAACCCAGGAGGTGGAGGTGGCAGTGAGCTGAGATCATGCCACTGCACTCCAGCCTGGGCGACACAGCGAGACTCGGTCACAAAAAAAAGAAAAAGAAAAAGAAAAAATAAATTAAAAGTGCTGCTCCAGGCTGGGCGCGGTGACTCACACCTGTAATCCCACTACTCTGAGAGGCCAAGGCCGGTGGATCACTTGAGGTCAGGGGTTGGAGGTTGGCCTGGCCAATATCATGAAACCCCGTCTCTACCAAAAATACAAAAAAGTTAGCCAGGTGTGGTGGCATGTGCCTGTAGTCCCAGCCACTTGGGAGGCTGAGGCAGGAGAATCACTTGAACCCAGGTGGAGGTTGCAATGAGCCAAGATCACGCCACTGAACTCCAGCCTGGGTGACAGAGCGAGACTTCATCTCAAAAAAAAGAAAAAAGTGCTGCTCCAGTGAACTCAAGAATGATAAGAAAGCTCAACAGCCTCAGTACTGACAGGAAGAAAGCTGAAGTGGCCAGGATGGGAAATCAAAGCAGACACATTCCCTTCAGCCAGAACCTCAGCCAGAGCCAGCCTAACTCCCTTCAGTTCTATGAAGGCTGAGGGAGGTGAGGAGGCTGCAGAAGAAAAATCTGAAGCTAGCAGAAGTTGGCTCGTGAAGTTAAAGGAAAGAAGCCATTTCTATCACATAAAAGTGCAAGGTGAGGCTGGGCATAATGGCTCATGCCTGTAATCCCAGCATTTTGGGAGTCAAGGCAGGAGGATCACTTGAGGCCAGGGGTTGGAGACTAGTCTGGGCAACACAGTGAGACCCCATCTCTACAAAAATAAACACAACTAGCCAGGCATGGTGGCGTATGCCTGTAGTCCCAGCTACTCAGGAGGCTGAAGTGGGGAGGATCACTTGAGCCCAAGAGGCTGAGGCTACAGTGAGCCAAGATCACACCACTGCACTCCAGCCTGGGCAACAGAGCAAGATGCTATCTCAAAAAAAAGAAAAAAGAAAGAAACACTTCTTTTTGGTTTCTGCAGAAATCAACAAGCCAATTCTAAACTCTGTAAGGGAAAGCCAAGGAACCAGAACACGCTAAACAATTTTGAAAATGAGGAACGAAGTTCAAGGATTCCCACTGCTTGATTTCAAGAATGACTGTAAGGCTGGGCACGGCAGCTTACTCCTGTAGCCTCAGCACGACGGGAGTACGAAGTGGGAGGAAAGCTTGAGCCCAGGAGTTTGAGACCGGCCTAGGCAACATAACAAGACCCCATCTCTACTGAATATAGAAAAACTTAGCTGGGTGTGGTGGCGCACACCTGTGGTCCTGGCTATTCAGGAGGCTGAGGTGGAAGGAGTACTTGAGCCTGGGAGGTAGAGGCTGCAGTGAGCCAGGATTGTACCACTGCACTCCAGCCTGGGTGACAGAGATCTCATCTCAAAAAATAAGAAAGAAGCCAGACTCAAAAGCCCACATACTGTGCAATTCCACTTCTGCCACACTCTGGACAAGGCAAAACGGTAGGAACAGAAAATAAGTCAGTGTTGCTGGGAGCTGGGGGAGAAGAGGCGGCTAACTACAAAAGGTCACAAGAGAAGCACATCAGGTGTGGAAGAGCTGCAGTGGCCACACAGTTGTGCACGAGTGGAAAATCACAGGCCTCTACACATAAGTGGGTTTGCCATGTGAAACGGGTATCTCAATAAACCTAATTTTTTTTTTTTTTTTTTTTTGGAGACACAGTCTTGCTCTGTTGCCCAGGCTGGGGTACAGTGGCGCGATCTCCACTAACTGCAACCTCTGCCTCCTGCACTCAAGTGATTCTCATGCCTTGGCTTCCCAAGCAGCTAGGATTACAGGCACGCACCACCACGCCTGGCTTTTTTTGTATTTTTAGTAGAGATGGGGTTTTGCTGTGTGGTCAGGTTGGTCTCAAACTCCTGAGCTCAAGTGATCTGCCTGCCTCAGCCTCCCAAAGTGCTGGGATTACAGGTGTGAGCCACTGTGCTTGGCCTAAACCTTGCTTTAACTTAAAAAAATATACACACACCCACAGTCAACTCTAATTATTCATACTAATTATGTTCTACAAAGTCACCACTAATACTGAACTACGGAACACCAAACCTCTGTTCCTACAGGAAATACAGGGTCAGGTTACTACGAGCCTCTGGTCACAACATTTTCAGCAACCAATCAACATGCAACAGCCTTATTTTACGTTTCTGTCAAAGAACTTTATATGATAATTATTGTTGTTCTCTGACACTGAACTGACGTGGGGACAGAGCCTGTCCAACACACGTTCTCTCCATGGGACCTGTCCCAGTCTGCCTGTGCCCAGGGACACTCGACAGCACCGCAGCACCTCCCCCAGGGGCGTCTAAAAAGCAAAAGCACCAAGAGCCCTCAAATGCAAGAAGCATGGCCCTCAATAGATGGAGAAAGGACAATCTGCTTCCAACATGGGAGCAGTAGCAGAGGGCAGGGTCCCCCGCTCACCCCAGCAGGCACCCAGGCACCACGCAACTCGGGCTTTTAGCGGCCTGTGCGTGCCCGCAAATGACGGGGAAAGTGACATAAGTGTGAATTTTGGGGTTACACGTAAGTTTTAGCAAGTAGGGGAGGGGGCCACAAAAGAATTGGGGGAGAACAGACACATCCCCCAAGATCATTGAGCACCAAGAGCTGCGCTGCAGAGCAGTGCCCGTGGCCCCTGCCTGTGCGGGACCCTCCAAGGCACAACCCACTCTCCTGAGCTCACCCACAGCCAGGTCTGCCATGGTCAGAGACAGGGCACCAGGAAGCACCGACAGGAACTTTTTTGGTTTTCCCCTTTTGGGAACAGAGTCAAGAGAAACAGCAACAGTCGTTGGGAAGCCCCCGGCACTCGTACTCCAGGAGCCAGGTCTCCATGTGACAACATCCCAAACGCTGCAGGGATGTCCTGTATTTTTATCTGCAAAACCTGGGAACTGCTGCAAGCCTTGTGCCTGGCCCATCCTCGGGGGCATGCTCCTCCTCCGTCGCTGTCCCCACAAAGTCCAGGAAGGATGGGAGACCAGAGCCCCAGCGTCCGAGGTGCATCCGGCAGCCAGGGATGGGGACAGCAGCCCACAGGGGTGCAGACAGACGTTCCCTCATGCAAGTGGCCAGATGGCGCAGGCACCGTGTCTCCTGGAGGAAGGGACAGAACACGCCCCTCCCCCAGAACTGCCCCAGCCCAGCCCAGCCCAGAGAAAGCCACACCTCAGGGCCAGCCCCCATGTGTGCTGCGCCGTCCTCTGAAGGCAGGGGATGAGCCAGGGCAGAACCAGCCACGCCCCACACCTGATTCCACCACTGACCAACGGCATGGGCCTTGAGGCTCATTTTTTTGTGCGTGTGTGAGACGAAGTCTCGCTCTGTCACCCAGGCTGGAGCGCAGTGGCGTGATCTTGGCTCACGGCAACCTCCATGGGCTCATTTTTAAGGTGTGCTTGGTACTAGGAGCCGCTGCCACTGCCCCGGTTTCCTCCCCTGTGACGACGCTGCCATGAGGACAGCCTGGCAGGGCACAGATGGGAAGGGACGCATGGGTCCCTCCATGCCCCAGGGTTGCCCCAGCCGCACAGATCTGTAAACCCTCCTCCTAATGGCACCCACAGAGATCAGGCCCTGAACGTGGAAGGGCTCTGGGGGCAGAGGGGCACTCGAGCTCCTCAGGCCACCAGGGCTGTCCAGGTAGAGAAAGCAGCAGAGCCCACGCCGGGCTGGATCGTGGGGCTGCAGTGCTGAGGCCAGCCAGCCCTGGGGAGGCTGCAGGGCGGCTCTGAGGAGCAGTCACCTCAGACCCCTCACGTGCGCTGCACAGCCCAGGCGGGAACAGCCTAGTGGGTGGTGCAAAGCCCAAAGAAGCAAGCCTGGGGCCTGGCCTCAGGAGTGCGGGGGGCATGTTGGGGGGGTGGGTGGGGTATAAGAGTGCGGGGTGCTGGGTGGCCCTGTACTATGAGGGTGGCTCCAGCCTCACTGGGCTTGGCTCCATTGCCACCAAGATCCCCCAGTCTGCACACTCAGACACGAGCCCACAGGGACAGGAACGGAGCAGGCCAGCTGGGGTGGAGGTGGGGGTGGGGACACCAGCAACACGAGAGCCCCAGAAAGCAGTGAGCCCAGGCAGCACCCAAGGAAAGACCATCTGGAGAACACTAAATGCTCTGCTGGGCATGGTAGCTCACAACTTTGCAACCCCAGCGGCACTTTGGGAGCCCAAGGCAAGAGGATTGCTTGAGTACAGAAGTTCAAGACCAGCCTGGGCAACATACAGACTCTGCCTCTGTAAGAAATTTTAAAATCAGCTGGGTATGGGGGTGTGCACCTGTGGTCTCAGCTACTCAGGAAGCTGAGGTGGGAGGATCGCTTGAGCCTGGGGGGTGGAGGCTGCAGTGAGCCTGTGATGGTGACACT
This sequence comes from Rhinopithecus bieti, assembly GCF_001698545.2. NCBI lineage: Eukaryota > Metazoa > Chordata > Mammalia > Primates > Cercopithecidae > Rhinopithecus > Rhinopithecus bieti. Next base: position 583,474 of record NW_016814962.1, on the reverse strand, counting down.
GCACTCCAGCCTAGGCAACAGGAGACCCTGTCGCAAAAAAACATAATTACACGCTCTCAAGGCAGCCTGTTGGAGTCTAAGGTAGCGTCTAAGCTGCCCCCCAACAGGGTCTCAGGGTGGGCTCCTCTTGGGGAATGGGGGGCCACCATCCCTAGCAGGACTTAGCCCATAATCTGGCAAGAGCACCCCAAGTTCGGCTGGAGGAGGAAGAAGGCCCTACAGCCAGTGCTCCTCCAGGCACCTGGCCAGGCACACAGCACCGCCCCGGCATCCCGGCCTCACCTGCTGACCAGCGTCCAGATGCGCAGCTGGGGACCCACCTCTAGGTAGGACGCCTGCAGGGTCACTGCAGCAGTCTTGACACCCAGAGCCCACACACACGGGCGGGAATGGCACTGCCACAGTCGGGCACGAGGGATATGCTTCTTTGGACGATTCATTCCAACATCTCTCATTGACAGCTACTTTTTTATTAATCTCAGAGCTTAATGGTCAAACTCTCCACTCAGAACAATATGGGGTCAGGCACAGTGACTCACGCCTGTAATCCCAGCACTCTGGGAGGCCGAGGCAGGCGGATCACTTGAGGTCAGGAGTTCGAGACCAGCCTGGCCTACATGGTAAAACCCCGTCTCTACTAAAAACACAAAAACCAGCCAGGTGTGGTGGCGCGTGCCTGTAATTCCAGCTACTCAGGGGGCTGAGGCAGGCGAATTGCTAGAACCCGGGAGGCAGAGGTTGCAGTGAGCTGTGATTGTGCCACTGCCCTCCAGCCTGGGTGACAGAGTGAGACTGTCTCAAAAAAAAAAACGGGTCAGACGCAGTGGCTCATGCCTGTAATCCCAGCACTTTGGGAGGCTGAGGCAGGTGGATACGAGGTCAGGAGATGGAGACCATCCTAGCTAACACGGTGAAACCCCTTCTCTGCTAAAAAAAAAAAAAAAAAGCCGGGCGCGGGGGCTCAAGCCTGTAATCCCAGCACTTTGGGAGGCCAAGACGGGCGGATCACGAGGTCAGGAGATCGAGACCATCTTGGCTAACACTGTGAAACCCCGTCTCTACTAAAAAAAATACAAAAAACTAGCCGGGCAAGGTGGCGGGCGCCTGTGGTCCCAGCTACTCGGGAGGGGAGGCTGAGGCAGGAGAATGGCGGGAACCCGGGAGGCGGAGCTTGCAGTGAGCCGAGATCGCACCACTGCACTCCAGCCTGGGCGACAGAGCGAGACTCCGTCTCAAAAAAACAAGAATATGGAAGGCCAACACTAGGCAGCAAGCCCACCCTGGAGCAAGCCAAGAGTGGCTGAGGCAGGAGCAGCTCAGTGGCCCATCCTGCCTGGAGAGTGAGCCAGGGCTGCCAATGGTGCAGTGCTTAGGCCGATCCTCACAGGCCAAACGAGACAGCCCCACGCCGTCCCCTCCAGGACATCACACCTGGGGCCCCGGCCACTTCTACAACTCCCGCTCCTGGTGCTCACGGGATGGCTGTCTCCAGGGCTCTTCCCTGCCTTCTTACATGGGTGGGACGCCAAAAATCGGCCCATGGAGCAGCAAGTATCTAGGGACACGGTGCACTCAGCACTGCAGGGTAGGGTGCTGGTTGCAGCCCTCTAAAATCTGAAATGTTTTTTAAGTTTACTTTTTTCCCCACTGGCAAGTATGTAGAGCAATAAAGTTTAAACTTCAAAAAAACACCAGAACAAAAATACCAAAGCAGCACTTCTAAGAGCACAACAGAGTGCAGATGATGGCACACGCCAAGCCCAGGGAAGACCAGCAGCACGGACGGGGTGCTTCTGCGCAGGCTACGCCAGAGACCAAGGCCCTGCAGGGGCAGAGGTTTTCTGGCATCTTTTCAAACTACATTAATTTTTTTTTTTGAGACAGAGTCTCGCTCTGTTACCCAGCCTCAACCTATATTAAAATTAAAACAAAAAGACCAGGCATGGGCTCACGCGTGTAATTCCAGCACTTTGGTAGTGCTTTGGATCACCTGAGGTCAGGAGTTCACGACCAGCCTGACCAACATGGAGAAACCCCATCTCTACTAAAAATGTAAAACTTAATCAGGCGTGGTGGCGTCTGGCTAGTCCCAGCTACTTGCGAGGCTGAGGCAGGAAACTGCTTGAGCCCAGGAGGTGGAGGCTGCAGTGAGCTGAGATCGCGCCTCTGCACTCCAGCCTGGGCCACAGAGCGAGACTGCATCTCAAAAAAAAAATTAAACAAAACAAAACAAAATTCAGTCGGGTGCGGTGGCTCACGCCTGTAATCCCAGCACTTTGGGAGGCCGAGGTGGGCGGATCACGAGGTCAGGAGATCGAGACCATCCTGGCTAACACAGTGAAACCCTGTCTCTATTAAAAATACAAACAATTAGCCGGGCATGGTGGGCAGGCGCCTGTAGTCCCAGCTACTTGGGAGGCTGAGGCAGGAGAATGGCCGTGAACCCGGGAGCGGAGCTTGCCAGTGAGCTGAGATCCGGCCCCACTGCACTCCAGCCTGGGAGACAGTGAGGACTCTGTCTCAAAAAAAAAAAAAAAAAAAAAAAAAAAAAATCCAAAAGACGGGGTGTTAACCTCTTGCAATGAAGAACAGAAACACCCAAGTCAACACGGTAACGGTCTGTCCACTGAGAAGCAGAGTCCCCACAGGAGCAAGCTGCAGGCGGCTCGCAGGCACTGATTGCTGCTGTCCTGTTTTGGATGCTATCTAACATCTTCACGTTCAATTCAGAGAAGAAACATCCCGCCATCGCCCTGGGGCCTCTCATCCCACAGCAGGTTCCAAGCCTTTCCCAGCCTTCGGGATGGACAACCCTGGAGGAGCAGAGGTCAGGGCACCCTGACCCCGCCACCCTTGCCCAGGCTATCCGCTGCCCTCACAGGCACAGACAGAAGGGCTCTGTCCATGGCCAGGGCACTCCACGGGGAAGACACAGGCCCTGTTCTCTCCCCGCTCACCACTTCACCCAGCTCAGCTGGCACAAAAATGCTGCCGCCACACCTTCACCCTGCCCAGCCCGACCTGGCAAGGCCTCGGAGCAGCCTGCCAGCTAAAATACGGGATGCCCAGATAACTGTGAATGTCAGATAAGAATCTTCTGTGACAAGTATGTCCCATGCCATATTTGGGACATACTTACACTAATAAATTTCTGTTTATCTGAAACTCAAATTTGCCTGGGCATCCTGTACTTTTTTTTACTAAATTTGGCGCCTCTACACATGAGGTCGCTTTGCGGGGGGAGGGGGCAGGAGCACACCCCTTCCCAGGCTGAGTCCCTGCCGGCAGCTCCCACAGGCCAGGACGGCCGCCCAAACGGGGCCCATGCCAGGCAGCCGGCGACAGACGGACAAAGGCTGCTCAGGAGACACCTTCCTCTCTCTTGTCTGGGGGCTCAAGAATCCAGACACCCACCTCCCCAGGGGAGCACCAAGACAGGAAGCCAGCCTGCAACACCCAGCTCACTGCAACCACCGAGCCCCGCCGGGGTCCTGCCGGAGCCCGGGGTTCCGGTCCAGAAGCCAGGGATAAATGCCGCTTCTCCTATTGGGACTGTCAGAGTAGAAAGGGAGAGGCCTACAGTCTCACCTGCAGGAAGAGGACATCCTTGGTGCGGGCACATGGAGGGCCTGACGACCCTGAGCACACCTGGCCACAGTGACCACAGACTGCACACACAGCAGCAGTCTGGATCCCACGCGTGGCTGTGCTGCCAGCAGACAGCACCCAACCTCCCATGCTCCTCATCACAGGAAGAGACCAGCAACATCTCTGCCAGGCATGGTGGGCACCTCCGCCACAGCCTAGGGGTCCAGGCCACCCAGCCTCACAGCACTGCAGCGTGTGGGTCAGTGAGGCCCCGGGACGGGCCTGCAGGCACAGGGGGACAGAGGGTTCCGGGAGGGCGGTGCAGCCCCACACAGGGCTCCTCCCAAGCCTGTGCAGGGCCCAGGGGAGCTGCACCTCCGGGACGGGACAAGGCAGGGTCCTGGCTTTCGTCAGCCACAGCACAGCCGCCACAGGGCACAGAAGGACAACTGAGAGACGAGGTCCTCACCCACACCATGGGGAAACCGAGACACGGGACGGTGGGGGGACAGCCAGGCTGGTGGCAAGTTCACAGGCAGGCGGGCCTGAAGGCCGAGCAATGTAGCCACTGGGAAGGCATGAGTCGGGGTCAGGGTGTCCCCAGCCCTAGAGCCCAAAGCCGCCACCACTCCCCAACCCCAGCCTGGGTGGGGGCAGGGAGAGCTCTTCTTGGGACCAATCCCAAAACCATGCGCAGTGGGCCCGGCTGGATCCCAGGCAGTAGGCATCCTCTCTACCAGATGAGAAACTGGGCCCTCATGTCAGGCTGGAAGGGGGGTCTCCAGGTGGGGAGAAAGAACAGGAAGAAACAGGCCCCTCCCTCAAGGGACCCCGCACCCAGGCTGCTTCAGGCGTGGGGACCCCGCACCCAGGCTGCTTCAGGCGTGGGGTGGGCTCAGCTCACCTGTGTCCACACAGGGACCTGGCAAAGCTGTATGAGGCTGTGGGAGGGGGCTGCCGCTGGATGGGGTACAGGCCCACCGCCCCTGTGAGAGGACAGGGGAGGCCCAGAGCTGCTGATGCAGACTGACCACCCATCTCACAGACGGGGTGTCGGGGGCTCCCACCGTCCCCAAGGTCACAAGGCTGGCCGGCGAGACCACAAGGCGTCCAAGGCAGCAGAAGCCACGCTCGAGGGACACAGAGTGTTCTGGGCACTCGGGGTCACGGGCATGGGCATCAGGCCGGAGCGGGAGAGACCCCAGCTCCCTCCTGCAGCGCACGCTGCAGGTGGGAAAGGCAATGGGCACCTGCCGAGAGGGTCACAGGCAGGGAGGGGTCTCAAGAGTCCCGGGGAGGGAGGCACTGATGGAATGATGGAATGCGCACGACCCCCCACCTCCCTGTGAGAGACCCCACGGAGTCCCAGGCACTCGAAGGAGGGCAAGGCCCAAAGATGCAGGCCCGCGGCGCCCGAGCAACAGGAGGCTTGACCCAGAGAGGAAGCCCCGGGCCCCTGCCCAGGGGACCCTCCGGCCTCTCCCCAACCCTAGCAAAGCGCCTCCCGAATGGGCTGAGGTGAGCGGGAGGCAGGGAAAAGTTTGGGGGGGACTTAGAGGCGTGCTCGGGATGCTCGCTCCCTGCTGAAGACCCCCTGAGGGAGCCCTGCTGGGGGAAGCCCGGGGCCAGGCTGCAGGAGGGCTCTAGGGAGGAACGTGGCCCCTCACCGGGGCTCCCCATCCGCAGAGGGGACGCACCGGAGTCCTGGCACAGGGCCGCGGGCCGGGGGAGACCCCACAGTCCCAAAACTCCGGCTCCCAGACCGGCAGCCGGCGCCTCCCAAGGCCACGTGCTCCCGCTGGGGGCTCCCGGCCCCGGCCCCCCGGATGTCCT
>NW_016814962.1:567979-576202 GCF_001698545.2 Rhinopithecus bieti | reverse complement strand
CGCCGCCCGCGGCCCGCGCGCCCCTTCCCGGACAGTTCCTCCCGGCGCCCCGAGTCCTCCCCGCGCGCCGCTTCCCGGGTGGGCCCTTCCACCAGGACCCCCTGGTAGATCCTCCCCTAGTGCCCTGGGGGTAGAGGAAGGATCCTCCACAAGGGTCCTTCCCTGTGCCCCACAGGTGAGTCCTGCCATAACTCTCCGGGGGTTCCTCCTGATGCTGGGGTCCTCCGGCCCTCCCCTTTGACCCCCAACAAGGGCCCTGAAGCTCAGCGGCCCAGCCCTGGCCTCGGGGTCCCCACCCCACACCTCCCTTCCAGGCCTAACCTTTGCCCTCGACACCTGGCAGCGTGTGTCCTTGGCCTTCGCCGCCCAGCCCGCCTGGCATCTCTGGACCGGTGACCGTGCGCGCCTTGGTGTGGGCAGGTTCCGTAGCCGGCAAAGCCTCCCTGAACTGTGACCTGGTGAGAAGGCCACAGAGGAGGTGCCTGTGCCCAGAGGCCACCTCCAAAGACCCCACCTGAGGCTGGAACCCAGCGCCTGCTGACCTCCCCAGCCCTAACAGAGCTGGAGTCCCGCAGCGGCCGCGCTCTTTCCACAGTGAGGCAGCTGCCTTCCCTCCCCACCACCTGTCAGGATGCCTTCCTGTGTGTGTTTGTGCACAGGTCTAACGAGAAGAGAGTCCAGTGACCCAGACGCCCCAGCCAGGAAGAGCATGAGGTGGGAAGGGGGCTTCCCAGATGGAGAGAAACAGATGGTCCCAGAGTGGCTTGGAGACAGGTGCAACATCAGTGTTCGGGGAGGTGAGGAAAAGGAGCTGTCTTGGGGCTCCAGGCTGCTGGTCTGAGCAGCACCATGGGTCTCTGCCCTGCCTGCTCAGATGCTGGAGGTCAGTGACTGGAGAGAGCTGACATCTACCTGGGACATCCCTCCCTGTAGGACATGGAGCAGAGTGTCCAGGGCTATCAGGAGGGAGCCCCGTGCCCACGGTGCAAGATCTAGGCAGGTGGGACAGATGTGGTCAGGGTGCCAGGGACAGAGCATGGGGAATCCAGCACACAGGACACCAGCCAGGTGGGCAGAAAACAGCATGTGCTGGGACGAAAGCCAGGTGGGGGTCCCAAGGAGAGCAGTGGCCACAATGTCTTGGCTGCAGAGCAGACCAGAAAGGAAAGCCCTGCCAGGGTTAGCACAGGGCCAGGAACCGGAGCTGCAAGGCAGTGCTGTCTCTGGGGAGAGAGGGCTGTGGGTCCCAGGACACATCCTACGGGCTGCAGGGAACAGGAGCTGGTTTGCTGGTGATTGGGTGGGAAGAGCAGACAGCCAGGGGCCAGGTGCAGGAGAGGGGCAATGACAGACAGGCAGCGTCTCCCCAGAAAGAAGGTGGGGCTGCTGCCTCCCCTGTCCTACAGCCCCGGCCTACCTCTGTCTCCTCAGCAGGAAAGCAAAGCTGCGGCCTGAGATCTCCTTCCACCAACTCCTGGCATGGTCAGAAAGTTAGCCAGAAACAACAGAAAGTGCCAGGCAGCTAGGAGGCATGGGGAGAGTCCCCCGAAGCTGTGTGTGTAGTGCCTGCTTCTGCTGCCATCCCAGAAACAGAGGAGCTTCGCCCTGAGAACCCGGCCACGCCACCAGGACACCTCCTGACAGTGACATGCACACCCTCCCCTGGCCTTGGCCTGGAGAGGAGCCTCCTGAAGACACCAGCCTTTGCTCCTTCTCCCAGTGGGGGTGGAGAGGAGAACTGACTGCTGGAGCGGAGACAGTCAAGGCTGTCCTTCTGAGGGAGCACGGCGCAGGGTCTGGCGTCCCAGGGAGACAACCTGAACTTCAAGCCAGGACACCGCAGCGGAGAGGACACACCCCTCACCCCCTCACCATGCAGAGTGACGTTTAGTAAACTCTCAAAAGACAGCACAGAGCCCCGTTCCTCCAGCCGACCCCTACTCTGCCTCCCCACTCCAGACCAGTGAAAAAGGTGGATTGCCCTTAAGCCAGCTCAGAGGCAAAGTCCAAAGACCTCAGGTGAGTCAAACAATAAAAACAGAGAATCAAGAAGAATCCGGATGGGCGCGGTGGCTCCCGCCTGTAATCCCAGCACTTTGGGAGGCCGAGGCAGGAGGATCACGAGGTCAGGAGATCGACACCATCCTGGCTAACACGGTGAAACCCCGTCTCTACTAAAAAATAGAAAAAATTAGCCAGGCGTGGTGGCAGGCACCTGTAGTACCAGCTACTCGGGAGGCTGAGGCAGGAGAATGAAGTGAAGCCGGGAGGCGGAGCTTGCAGTGAGCCGAGTTCGTGCCACTGCACTCCAGCCTGGGCGACAGAGTGAGACTCCGTCTCCAAAAAAAAAAAGAGCAAATAGGCATTCAGGAAAGAGCTTTCGCGTCAGGACAGAAGTGACAGAAGTAGTGGCATATCCCTGGAGGCTGAGGTGGGAACATTGCTGAGGTGGCACATGACCACATCCGTGTCATTCAACAACAGAAAAACAATTCAGCGAGGGTGTGAGGGGCTGGTGAGAAGCCCAGTATGGAAGAAAACACAACAGCGCCGGGCGCGGTGGCTCACACCTGTAATCCCAGCACTTTGGGAGGCCAAGGCAGAAGGATTACCTGAGGTCAGGAGTTCGAGACAAGCCTGGCCAACATGGTGAAACCTCATCTTTACTAAAACTACAAAAAAAAAAAAAAAAAAAAAATTAGCTGGGTATGGTGGCGCGTACCTGTAGTCCCAGCTACTCTGGAGGCTGAGGCAGGAGAATTGCATGAACCAGGGAGCTGAGACCACACCACTGCACTCCAGCCTGGGGGCAGCACAGTGAGACTCTGTCTCAAAGAAACAGAAATTAAAAAAAAAAAAAATGAATAAAAAATAAAACACAACTGAAGAAACAGAAGAGGACTCCACAGGACTGCTTTCAGATCTTCATAGCAGCATGAATTCAACAATCAGGAATTCAAATGCTAGACGATAAAACAGCAGGATGAGAGGAAGATTAAAGAGCCCAGGAAACTGAAAGCACCGAAATCTCACTGTGGCTGGACTGAGTCAAAAACAGCAATGGGCAGAATATCAAGTTACTCGGAGAGGAAAGGCTTGAGATAATTTCAGAGCAAGACAAAGTGATTAACACAATAATTTACTCATGTATTATTTGTTAAACACCTACTTCAAGCTACAGGCCACTCTAGGCCTTGGAGGGTAAGGAAACCGCCTTTACCCTCAGAGGGTTTGCATTTTAGCAGGGAGGGGAACATAATAAAGTATATAAAGCCAGGGCTCTGGCTCTGAAATTTCAACACTTTGGGCAGGTCACCTGAACCCAGGAGTTCGTGACCATCCTGGGCAACATGGTGAAAACTCATCTCTACTAAAAAATATAAAAATGAGCCGGGCGTGGTGGTGCACACCTGTAATCCCTGCTACTTTAGAGGCTGAGGCGGGAGGATAGCTTAGGCCTGAGATGCAGAGTTCACAGTGAGCCGAGATAGCACCTCTGCACTCCAGCCTGGGTGGGAGAGCAAGACCCTGTCTAAAAACAATAACAACAACAACAAACACTGATCTTAAGTCCAACCAGTAAAGATGTAAATCAAAACAAAGACTGTCAGTGGGTCAAATACTGGTGGTGAGCTTTGATCTTCCGGTAAGAAATGCCCTGCCAGGGGATACAGAAATGACAGTGCCAGTTCCTCACCATTCACAGGCAGAAGTCACCCTGTGCCACCTCAGCCGAACCGTGCTGTGCTGCTGAAAACCAAACACACCCATCTCTTGATGTTTTTGTAATTTCTAAAAATCATCATAGAAGACTTTTTTTTTGGAGACAGGGTGTCACTCTGTCACCCAGGCTCAAATGCAGTGGGGCTATCTTGGCCCACTGCAGCCTCGAGTTCCTGGGCTCAAGCGATCCTCCCACCTCAGCCTCCCAAGTAGCTGGGACTACAGGCGCGCACCACCATGCCCGGCTAATTTTTGTATCTTCAGTATGGATGGAGCTCCGCCATATTGCCCAGGCTGGTCTCCGACTCCTGAGCTCAAGCGATCTGCCCACCTTGGCTTCCCAAAGTGCTGGGATTACAGGCCTGAGCCACAGCGCCCGACCATCGTTAAGACTTTTAAACTTGAGGTGAAGAAGCATTCATCTGCTTTTAGCAATTTTTTTCTTTAAATATTTAAAAGTGTATAAGTAGCAGCTCGACACGTATTTTTGTATTTCCATTACATACTTTTATCTCCCCATATACATTTAGAAATATCTGGGATAACCTTCAGGTAATGTTAACAGCTGTTATTCCAGGGAGGACACTGTGGGGCGCGTTTTTAAAGCTGTATTCGTTGCTGTATTAATAGTAAGCGGTGTTTCTGCAAAGCCAAGGAAGGTGTTTCTCCAGCGGGGCAGCGCCGGGCATTGTCTGGTGCGCAGAGGCAGGCCGCGAACTACATCTCCCAGGCGCCCCGCGCCCCCGCCCGCGCGGCTCCTGCTGTGGTGCCGGAGCGGCCTCGGCTCGGTCCGGAGCCAGCCGGAGTCACAATTCGAATCAGGCGTGGGAAGCCCGGGGGACCACGCGGTCAACCCTGGGCGGACCTGCGAGCCGGAGACCGCGTCCTCGGGAGCCCCCAAACGCTACCCCGCGCGGCCGCCCGTGGCGCTGCGGAGGCCTACGGGTGGGGAGGCGCAGTGGCGGCCGGGGCGACGGCCTAAGCACCTCACTGCTGCTGCGATACTTCGGGGGATCCTCACTCCCCTCCCAGGATCCTTCCCACTCCCGAGACTGCTTCTTCCGTCCCCTTGATTCCACGCGCCTCGGAGACTCGCCCTCTGCCGTCCTGAGACGAGCGCGCCCCTCTCCTTGCAAGGTGGGCTTGACATGCGCTCCCGCCCCACGAACCCTCCTCTGCCCCAGGGTTTCCTGCCGGGCCCTCGTGGTTTGGGGCTGCCCGTGCACTTCGGGATCCTGAGGAGCACAGCACCCCCGCCTCTACCCACCAGGTGCCGGTAGCCCCCGTGGAAGGCAGAATGCCCCTCCCACAGATACTTGTGTACAAATCCCCAGAACCTTGGAGCAGGCTGGGTAAAGTGGGTTAAGTGGCAGGTTAGGAAGGGCGCTAACCAGTTCACCCGAAAGCAAGCAGGCGACCCTGGATCTTCCGGGTGGGCCCAGCGTCGCCACAAGGGTGTTTCAGGGTGCAGGAGGGAGGCAGAGGAGAGGTGGGCAGAGAAGGGCAGGGCAGAGAGGGGCACGGCCGCTCCAAAGGAGACCAGAACTACCAGTCAAGGAACGTGGGCAGCTTCTTGAGGCTGGAAAAATCAGGGAAACAGAGTCTACCCTGGCGCCTCCAGAAGGAACAGAACTCTGCCAACCCCTCATTCTGAGCCCAAAGATACCCATTTTGAACTTCTATAAAACTTAGCTAATAAATTAGTGTTGTTTTAAAACATTCAAAGCCAGGCACCAGTGGAACACTCCTATAGCCCCAGCTACTCACGAGGCCATGGCAAGATGATTGCTTGGGTCGAGGAGTTCAAGACCAGCCTGGGCAACATACCAAGACTGTTTCTCTACAAAAACTTAAAAAAAAGAAAAAAAAAAAAAAAAAACGGGGGGGTTGGATGCGCCTGCAGTCCCAGCTACCCAGGAGGCCAAGGTGGGGGGATCACTTGAGTCCAATAGTTCAAGACCAGCCTGGGCAACACAGAAGCCTGCCCCACCCCCCACCTCCACCAACACCAAAAAAAGGAAAAACCAAAACCTACTGAATTTGTGGCAATTTTTATGGCAGCTACAGAAAACTAGTACACAAATCCCAGTTGTGACAATCCAGGCAGTCTCCAGGCACTGCCCCTGTCCTGGCACCACCTCTGTTGGAGAGGCCTGTGCCTCTCAGTGCCAATACCCTGTTGCCGGCTGGCCCTGTGGCCACCTTACCCACCAGGAGGCCGGCTCTGGGCCTCAGCCTGAAGGAGGCCAGGATTCTGCCTCTGCTGCCACCATGGGGGAGGTGCTCTGTAGGGAGACCTCATGGAGCAGAGAGGGCAACCATCCCAGCATTACCAGCGTCCTGGACCACCACCCTCTGACTGCTGCCTCAGGAGACACCCAAACGAGAGCAGGAGAGCTGGCGGGATGAGCCCAGCCCATCCCCAAGTCACAGTCATAACAATGAGGGGTCCTTCAAAGCCACCCAGGAACAGAGGACTGCCCAGCTCGCCACCCCCATGGCAACTGCTTACCTGTCAGCTCCGCTCTGCCCTGTTTACACCTGGGGATGCAGGGCTCACCTGCATCTTCCTGCCTGGCATGGAGCTGGGCCCATAGGACCCCATTCCCCACATCATCATCAGGGACCTCAGAGGGGGTGGGTCATTATGGCCCCAATGCCCTGCCCAGAACTCACCACACCCTTAAGAACACCTGCTCCAGCCCCTGGAGGATCTGCCCTCCATCCACCTACCCTAGGGCTCCTGAGAAATGCAGAGGATCCCTAGGGTGCACCAAATGACATTCAGAAGACTTGGGAGAGAAGGGGGGCACCTGGCTGTGTAATCTTGGAAGGCTTCCTGAAGGAGGAGGGAACTTCACTGAGTCTTACAGTAAGAAGGGGACACAGGCAGGTGCAGAGGATTCAAGTTGGGCCAGGGATCCAGTGTCAGGGCAGCAAGTGGCTGGCAGTGCAGTCAGGTGGCTTCTCAGCAGTGGGAAGGGGAGGGGTGGAGGCCAGGTGAGCAGCACAACCAGCATGTAGTGTGTCTGGTGGTCCAGGCCACCGCACAGGTCCAGCTCCTGCCCTCACCTGGGGCCCAGGAGTGATCACCTCCGCTTGCCCCAAAGCCTCTCCACTTAGCCACCTCCACAGAAGCCCAGTCAGGCCCCTAACGGTCAGTCACGGAGTCCAGGGCCTTTTCCCCACCCCCACCCACCCCGGGCTGGGAACCCATGCTCACAGCCCTCCTGCCCCGCCTCCCAATCCAGTCTTCTTGCAACTTAGTATCCCCAAAATGCAGCTGGGACACCACCCTTCCCAGGGCCCTGCAGCCTGGAAACAAGGCAGTCACCCAGTGGACCATGGCCCACAGGCCCCTGCTCCAGCCAGCTCTGGAGCTGACAGGTAAGCAGTTGCTCAGACTCCCTGTGTAGGCTACCCCCTTGGCCCTCGTCCACCACCAGCATCGCTGTCCAGAGGCCAGGAGGCAGCTCTGCCTCCAGACAGCCTCCCTCTATGCTGGGCACCGTATTGGGTCCCTGGGCTTGCTGCACCCCACCACAGCACCCCTGGGGTCCTGTGTGCCCTTCTGGGTCTTCAGAGGCAGGACCCAATGTGAAACCCCACCCCCTGGAGAACTCTGCCTGGCCCATCTCACAGCCTGGTGCACGCAGGTACCCAGTTCCCCAGGCCAGCAAAGGAGCTGAGCCTCCAGGCAGCGCCTGCCACTGGGGCATCCCAGGACACCAGTGCACCTCAGACAGGCCCAGGTACCCCGAGGCCTCCTCCCAGCCGTCCCGAGGGCAAGCTCCTGTTACCCAGGCCTTGCCAGAGCCCCCTCAAACTGACCCGGGGAAGTACTTCCTTCCCCTAGATGGCCTCTGATAGCCCCTAGCCCTGTCTCCAAGGCCTCAGGAGCTGCAGGCTGTCCGGAGCCAGGTTCTGCCTGACCATCATGGGTGGTCGTGATACCCTGGTGGGGCACAAAGAAGGCGCAGAGGCTGCCCCCACCCTAGGCCCCCAAGGAAAGGCACTGGAAGACAGACAATAGGCTGAGTCGGGCTCTTAGGAAGGGGGTGACCTCGAGGCCCGGGCCTCGAAAGTCGCATTATGCCAGAAAGGCGCACTCCGCGACAGGAAGGCCTGGAAGGCGTTGGTGGACTCGGTGGACCTCAGCGGGTGGGGAAACAGCACGTCCTTGTCCACGTCCTCCGACACCAGCTGGGCTACCATCTGCACGATGTCCTGCGGGCGAGGGTGGGTCAGGGAGCCTTGAGGGGCGGGAAGGGGATAAGGGTGGGGCCCGGGCGCAGCAGGGTACAGGGCCCAGTTGGACTGAGTCGAGGGAGGCGAGGTGGAGAGGCGAGGTGGAGGGGCGGGGTGGGGCTGGGACCCGGCTGGGAGGACCCGCCCCCGCGCACCCTGTAGTGTAGTGGGGCCCCGGCGGCGCCCGGCCTCTCCCGGCCGCCCAGCATGGCCAGCCGCCGGCGCTCGTCGATGCTGACGCTCCAGTGGCGG
>NW_016814962.1:563959-567794 GCF_001698545.2 Rhinopithecus bieti | reverse complement strand
CTCGTCGATGCTGACGCTCCAGTGGCGGCCCGGGCGCCTGCGCTCCGGCGGCTCGCACACCTGCGGGGAAAGGGCAGCGGGTCGGCGAGGGCCTCGGCGCCAGCTCCTCTTCGCCGCTCCTACCCAGCACGCGCTGACCCTCAGAGCTCGCTCCTCGGCGGCTAGGGGCACTTTCTAAAGCGCCGTCTGCTCAGCCTCCCGCTGCTCCAGCGTCAGCTCCCGGCGCGGAGCCTCAGGCCGTGTGGCCCTCTGTGGCTTTGCACAGTTATCTGTGCCAGGACACCCCCAACCCAGTACGTGCCCGGCTTCATGCACAGCGGGGCTGCCTCTGGACTGCTTAGTCCTCACGGCCAGCCCCCCGCTTGACCGGCAGGAGGACCCCCGGAGCTCGAACACTGTTGGGTGCCTCAGGAAAGGCAGGACTAAGGCCAGCTCCAGACGGCCCTTCTCCCCAGACCCCTCTGAAATGATCATAAAGAGAGTAAGGGAGAAAATAAAGATGAATCCATAGACAAAAGACCAGCGCCAGTGGAGGAGGACCCCTAGCAGGGTACAGGAGACTGGAAGGCAGGGACCAGCTGGAGGAGCCGTGGGAGGGCCACAGGGAAAGGTCAGAAACAGGTGGGGTCCCCAGGACAACCCTCATCCCCCAAGAGGGAACTTCTCATGTAGGCTGCAGGAGACGGTTTCTCCAGACTGTGCTCAGCCTGAAGTTCACCATCCTCCACCTCCCTCACCAGAGGTAAGAGGGGAGAGAAGGCAGTGCCATGCTAAGAGTGGGATTCATGCAAAATCGAGGTGAATTCTCATTCCTCAAAACACTAAAAACAGAACTGCCATGGGATTCAGCAATTCTGCTTTGGGGTAGATACCCAAAAGAGCTGAAGGCAGGAAGGCGAACAGATGTGTGCACTCCGACGGGGAACGTTCACAGCAGTGGTCATTATTCACAACAGCGAACATGTGGAAGGAATCCAGGTTTCCACAATGGATGAATGGATAAACAAAATGTGGCAGATCCAGAAAATGGAATATTATTAAGCCTTAAAAAGTAAAAAGGGGACAGGCGCGGTGGCTCATGCCTGTAATCCCAGCACTTTGGGAGGCCAAGACGGGCGGATCACGAGGTCAGGAGATCGAGACCATCCTGACTAACACGGGTGAAACCCCGTCTCTACTAAAAATACAAAAAGATTAGGGCCGGCCTCGATGGCGGGCGGGGCCTGTTGAGTCCCAAGCCTACTCGGGAGGCTGAGGCAGGAGAATGGCGTAAACCCGGTGAGGCGGAGCTTGCAGTGACGCTTAGATCTGGCCAGCTGGGCACTCGCAGCCTGCGGGCAACAGAGTGAGACTCCGTCTCAAAAACAAAAAAAAAAAAAAAAAAGAAAAGTAAAAAGGCCAGCTGGGTGCGGTGGCTCACGCCTGTAATCCCAGCACTTTTAGGAGGCTGAGGCAGGCAGATCACCTGAGGTCAGGAGTTCAAGACCAGCCTGACCAACATGGAGAAACCCCATCTCTACTAAAAATACAAAATTAGCCGGGCGTGGTGGCGCATGCCTGTAATCTCAGTTACTCAAGAGGCTAAGGCAGGAGAATCGCTTGAACCCGGGAGGTGGAGGTTGCGCTGAGCCGAGATCACACCACTGCACTTCAGTCTGGGCAACAAGAGCGAAACTCCGTCTCAAACAAAGGTAAGGAGGCTGGGCGTGAGGGTTCACATCTGTAACCCCAGCAGTTTGGGAGTCCAAGGCAGGAGGATTGCTTGAAGTTAGGAACTCTAAACCAGCCTCTGAGACCCCATCTCTACAAAGGAAAAATTAAAAAATTAGCCAAGTTCAGTGGCACATGCCTGTAGTCCTAGCTATTACGGAGGCTGAGGCAGATATCGCTTGAGCCCAGGAGGTTAAGGCTGCACTGAACTGTGATTTTGCCACTGCACTCCAGCCTGGGTGACAGAGTAAGACTCTGAAAAAAAAAAGAAAGAAAGAAAGAAAGAAAGAGAAAGAAAAGGAAAGAAGGAGAAAGAGAGCCGGGCGTGGTGGCTCAAGCCTGTAATCCCAGCACTTTGGGAGGCCGAGACGGGCGGATCACGAGGTCAGGAGATCGAGACCATCCTGACTAACACGGTGCAACCCCGTCTCTACTAAAAAATACAAAAAACTAGCCGGGCGAGGTGGCGGGCGCCTGTCGTCCAAGCTACGCCGGAGGCTGAGGCAGGAGAATAGCGTGAACCCGGGAGGCGGAGCTTGCAGTGAGCTGAGATCCGGCCACTGCACTCCAGCCTGGGCGACAGAGCAAGACTCCGTCTCAAAAAAAAAAAAAAAAAAAAAAAAGAAGGAGGAAGAGAGAGAGAGAATGAAAGAATGAACGAAAGAAAGAGAGAAAGAAAGGAAGGGAGAAAGAAAGAAAATGTAAGGAAATTCTGGCTGGGCACAGTAGCTGTAATCCAAGCACTTCGGGAGGCTGAGGAGGGAGAATCACTCAATCCCCTTGAACTCCCCAGGAGTTCAAGGCTGCAGTGAGCTAGGATTGCACTACTGCACTCCAGCCTGGGCGACAGTGCAAGACTCTGTCTCAAAAAAAAAAAAAAAAAAAGTCTTAATAGTCCAGGGCACCACCACACAGCAGCGCTGCAAGCTAGAAGGTAATGGACAATGCCTCAAAATCCTGAAAGAAAATTATTTCCCACCTAGTATCTCACCCAACCAAGGTGTCATTCAAGCATACAGGCAGAATAAAGATATTTTCACATCTTTAGAGTCTCAGAAACTTTCACATCCTCTGAACTCTTCTACAGGAAGCTGCTGGATGTACTCCACCAAAACAAAGGACTCATCAAGGAGAGTAAGCCGGGGCCCAGGCAACAAGGGGCCCTGTGGACAGGAGGCAGATGGATTGTGGGGGAGTGTAGAAGGCAGAGGGAGTAGGGAAGGCTGCTCAGTCACCCTGCCAGATGGGCTGGCTGCTGGCAGTCCAGGGCTCCAGGAAGGCCACTGCCAAGGAGAAAACGCAGCTCCAGACGACCCGATGTGCAGGGGTCTGTGAGAGCAGAGTCCTAGATTTGTTGGAAGGTTTAGGAAAGAATAATCAGTTCGTAGAAAATGGAGAAGAGGAGGAGGAGGAGGGGGTCGGGTACACAATGATTTCCTCCAGGGAAAACCAAAAGCAGCGCAAAGGGAACACGGCCACCCCACAGTCACGATGCCACATGATCACTATAAAGCTGACAGTGGAATGAGGTTTCTGCTGAGTAGACAGAATGCTGGTGAGAGGATGGGGAAGGGGCGCTACACCCTTCGTCTCTGCAGTGGGGCATGGACAGAATGCAAGACAGAGGAATGAAAAGGAGGCAGTGCGGCCGGGCACGGTGGCTCACGCCTGTAATCCCAGCATTTTGGGAGGCCAGGCGGGCGGATCACTTGAGGTCAGGAGTTCGAGACCAGCCTGGCCTACGTAGTGAAACCCCTTTTCTACTAAAAATACAAAAATTAGCCCAGCATGGTGGCGCGCGCCTGTAATCCCAGCTACTTGGGAAGCTGAGGCAGGAGAATCGTTTGAATCCAGGAGGTGGAGGTTGCACTGAGCCAAGATCATGCCATTGCACTCCAGCCTAGGCGACGGAGCGAGACTGTCTCAAAAACAAAAAAACAAACAAAAAAAACCCCACAAAAATTAGCTGGGTGTGGTGGTAGGTACCTGTAGTCCCAGCTACTTGGGCGGCTGAGATAGTAGAATCACTTGAACCCCGGAGGCAGAGGTTGCAGTGAGCCAAGATCGCACCGCTGCACTCCAGCCTGGCGATACAGTGAGACAGGAAAGGAGAGGGGAGGGGAGG
>NW_016814962.1:523707-562022 GCF_001698545.2 Rhinopithecus bieti | reverse complement strand
TTTTTTTTTCTACTAGAACATTGAATATTTCTCTTCTATGTTCTAATGTAAAAAGTATTTTTTTTAAATTTTTAAATTATTTTAAGGATTTAAATTTTGACAGGTTTGCCAGTACTCTTGCTTGGCAGTTTTTCCTACTTCATCTGTTAGTCTGCCCTCCTCCCTCTCTGGAATGATCTGCACATAAAGGATTGTGCAAATTCTCATCAGTCACACACGTTCTGCTCACATGTACCAGATGACCTAAGTGTCTTGCAAGAAACTTGAGACCCATCGCATGATTTTTCCAGAATCAGATCCAACAGGATGTACCTTCCCTGCTGAACAACTAAGAAACGTTATTTGCAACCTCAGTTTGAAAACTTGATAGATAGTGTTTTCTTATTAGTAATGACCCACTGGCTAAGCCCTTTTCAGACATCTAACAGGTCATGAGGATGTGATTATCATGCTCAAATTTACACCTTTGAGGGGCCCTAGTATGGTTTCTCTCTTTCTACATAGTAAAAAAAACCTAATTATTAAAATATTGATTTAAAAGAGTGTTTGGAGCTCAGGCAGTAATTGTGCAGCCCGGTTCCTAACAGGCCACAGCCAACTACGAGCCCGAGGTTCGGGGGCTGGGGACCCCTGATGTATCCCACTGGTGAGGGACACTAATAATGGGAAAGACTAAGCACCTATGACATGTACGAGGGCAAAGGGTACATGGGGTATCTCTGTACCTTCCTCTCAATTTTGCTGTGAATCCAAAACTGTTAAAATATATATATTACTCATCTTTATCACTGAGGTTTCTGATACCACCTTAAATTTTGTATCCCAGGCCAATGCCTCAGCAGCCTCACCCCAGTCCCAGGCCTGTGGCTCACCATGTACTGCCAAATCATCGACAGGTTTTGCTTCTAGTGACTTATGTAAATATAAGCATCATTTTACAATGTTTTAAAACTTAATTACAAAAATACTGCATACTCATAAAAAATAAAAAGTAGAAAACAAAAAAAAAAAGAGTGGGCAAATTGGTGACTGGTCATGATTTTGTAGAAAACAGTAAATTTGAGAGCATAAGAAGTTTGAGATCAGCTTTGAAGTTCCTGAGAGTTCAGGTCATTAGCATTTAATTATCAACACCACCTTTCAGCCATGGTTCTCCATTTTTATAAATGGATGCCTAGAGCACTTGGTGAGATTTCAGCAATAGTTTCCTAGCTCTCCAGGTAATGTCAATGATTAGTGGGTGGCATGATACATAACGTCTGACTTTCTTTCCCCCTATTCTTCCCGTGTGTTTACATCCCACTTATCTACATAGATCAACCAGTAAGCCCTTTGGGCAGGAATTACATACACACTATAATGCTTTTATAAATCTTCACACTTTGTTGACACTGAGTAAATATTAAAAACCATAAATCACAGAAAAAATATTATTGAGTTTTCTTATTATGGGTCCAATCTACCCAGTGGCTTACCATGATCTACAGAATAAATTTCTTTTCTTTTTTTTTTTTTTTGAGACGGAGTCTCGCTCTGTTGCCCAGGCTGGAGTGCAGTGGCCGGATCTTAGCTCACTGCAGACTCAGCCTCCCGGGTTTATGGCATTCTCCTGCCTCAGCCTCCCAAGCAGCTGGGACTATAGGCGCCCGCCAACTCGCCTGGCTAGTTTTTTGTATTTTTTAGTAGAGACGGGGTTTCACCGTGTTAGCCAGGATGGTCTCAATCTCCTGACCTCGTGATCCGCCCGCTTCGGCCTCCCAAAGTGCTGGGATTACAGGCTTGAGCCACCGCGCCCGGCCAATGTCTGTCTTTTAACTGGAACACTTAGTCCACTTTCATTGACTGAATTAAATGACATACCGGCGATTCTATCTGCCACCGTATCTCTTTCTGTTCTTCTGCTGTAAACAGTGAGGGCAGGCAAACTCATCTAAGTCCAAAGTTGACAAGCAACTCTATCTTTTTCTTTTTCTTTTTTTTTTTGAGTCAAGGTCTGGCTCTGTCGCCCAGGCTGGAGTGCAGTGGTGCAATCTTAGCTCACTGCAGTTTCTGCCTCACAGGCTCAAGTCATCCTCCTGCCTCAGCCTCCCAAGTAGCTGGGACTAAAGGTACATGCCACCATGCCTGGCTAACTTTTTGTATTTTTCTGTAGAGATGGGGTTTTGGCATGTTGCCAGGCTGGGCTCAAGCATTCCTCCCACTTTGACCTCCCAAAGTACTGGGATTACAGGTGTGAGCCACCATGGCCCACCCCCATCCTCTTCTCAGAGGAACTTAGAACACCTCAGTTCCACTCACAAGCACCATCCTGACTTTATGCCATTGCAGGTACATGTATTGATTGCATCCTTGTTTTTCTGTGCGTGAGTGACATCCAGTGACTGTCAGTTTCAGTTCACTCACGCACTTCCTGCTACTTCTCATGCTTTATCCATTTCAGACCTTCTGTGGTCACTTTCATGATGCTTTAAGATCATTTCTTCAGAACTGAGGTTGAGAGTGTGCTGGGCGCAAATTCTCTTTTTTATCATTTAAAAACTTTATTTATTTAGCCTTTTTCGTATAAACCATTTTTGCTGGGCCTAATATTCAAGGCTGAGCATGGCTTCCCCTGAGAATAGGCATGCTACTGCTCTACTGTGACGAGCTCCTGTGGCTCCTTTGAAGGTTCTGTCTTCCCGCTCGAATTCCTTCTTGGGTTTTTGTCTCTGGCATTCTGCAATTTCACTATTATGCTTCTCGGTACATAATCTTTTAAAGCCTATAGACTAAATGGCTGCCTGTGAGAGCTATCCTCCAAGATGGCATCCGATGAGTCTCACCTCCTGGTATTCATGTCCTTGTGTCATTCCTTCTCACATTAATAGGATCACCAGTGTATCCAAAAAGGACACTGTAGAAATAGGGGAGTGTGACTTCCAAGGTTAAGTCATGGAAGTCACTGCGGCTTCCAGCTCACTCTCTCTCCAAGCACTCACTCTGGGGGAAGCCAGCCAGCCATCATACTGAGGATACTGAAGCTGTCCTATGGGGAGATGCACGTAGTGAGGAGCTGAGCCTCCTGCCAGCCCCTATCATGGACTCGCCAGTCACGAGTGAGCTGTCGTGAAAGCAGTCTCCAGCCTTCCTCAAACTTTGGGATGACTGAAGTGTTGGCTGCTCTCTCAACTGTAAGCTCCCAAGAGATCTCAAACCAAAACCACAGCTAAGCAGCTCCCAAATTTCTAACCTACAGAAACTAAGATAAAAATAGTTACTGTTTTAAGTTGCTAAGCTCTGGGGAAATTTGTCACGCAGCAATGGATAACTAATACATGGCCAAAGGCTGGCTATGGTGGCTCATGCCTGTGATCCCAGCTCTTTGGAAGGCCAGGAGTTAGAGATCAGCCTAGGTAACAGAGTGAGACCCTGTCTCTAATCTTTTTTAAAAAGTAAACTAGTAATACATTTCCAGAATCACCATATACATTTAAAATGAAAAATTCAA
The DNA here is from genome assembly GCF_001698545.2 of Rhinopithecus bieti. Taxonomy (NCBI): domain Eukaryota; kingdom Metazoa; phylum Chordata; class Mammalia; order Primates; family Cercopithecidae; genus Rhinopithecus; species Rhinopithecus bieti. The sequence continues at coordinate 558,535 of NW_016814962.1, read as the reverse complement.
GATTCACAAAGTCTGTTTTTTAAAAAAAAAAACACTGAATTGTTTTTCAGAAGCCTGACACGTTTAAAATGTTAAATCTTGCTGGGCGCAAAGGCTTCATGCCTGTAATCCTAACACTTTGGGACATATGGAAGATCACATGAGCCCAGTTCAAGACCAAACCAGGCAACAGAGTAAGACTCCGTCTCTACAAAAAATTTTTAAAAATTAGCTAGGCGTGGTGGCGCACCACTGTGGTCCCAGCTACTTGGGAGGCTGAGGTGGGAGGACAGCTTGAGTCCAGGAGGTCCAGGCTGTAGTGAGCTGTTATTAGAGAAGCAGGAGTCTAGCAGAACCAGGATAATGTCACTTCATGTTCAACTCCATCTTGAGACTAATAGAGCACATTCCCTGCAGGTCACAACCATGGTCCTAAGATGTTTACCGCTAAGGAAGCAGCTTGGTAATGCCTACAAGGACAAACTCCTATAAAAGGAAGTTCAGATGTTCCAATACCCACCATAATACATGCTTTCAAGATAATTATAGTTATGCTTTAATGTACTTGCACACTAAAATGTCAAATCGTTTTTAAATCAATAGAATAATAAATCATTATGCTGTCAGCTCACCCACACCTAGGCACAGCTTAGTTTAGTCTTTACATAGATAAGACCTCGATCAAAGAAAAACTTGGCCGGGCGCGGTGGCTCAGGCCTGTAATCCCAGCACTTTGGGAGGCCGAGGCAGGTGGATCACAAGGTCAGGAGATCAAGACCATCCTGGCTAACACGGTGGTCTTGGCCACCCCGTCCATCCTGGCCATCCCGTCTCTACTAAAAAATACAAAAAAAAAAAACTAGCCGGGCGAGGTGGCGGGCGCCTGTAGTCCCAGCTACTTGGGAGGCTGAGGCAGGAGAATGGCATGAACCCGGGAGGCGGAGCTTGCAGTGAGCTGAGATCTGGCCACTGCACTCCAGCCTGGGCGACAGAGCCAGACTCTGTCTCAAAAAAATAGAAGAAAGAAAGAAAAGAAAAGAAAAGAAAGGAAAGAAGGAAAAGAAAGAAAGAAAGAAAGAGGGAGGGAGGGAAGGACGGAAGGAAGGAAGGAAGGAAGGAAGGAAGGAAGGAAGGAAGGGAGGGAAGGGAAAGGAAAGGAAAGGAAAGGAAAGGAGGGAGGGAGGGAGAGGAAGGAAGAGGAAGGAAGGAAGGAAGAAGGAAGGGAAGGAAGAAGGAAGAAGGAAGGAAGGAAGGAAGGGAGGAAGGAAGGGAGGGAAGGAAGGAAGGGAAGGAAGGGAAGGAAGGGAAGGAAGGAGGGAGGAGGGAGGGAGGAGTGAGGGAGAGGGAGGGAAGGAAGGAAGGAAGGAAGGAAGGAAGGAAGGAAGGAAGGGAAGGAAAAACTTAAAGCACGTCTGTTCCTCTGCTTGCTTGAGGATACCCTGCTCTGTAATGGAGCAGCTTTCGATAAATAATCTCCTCTCACTGCACTCTGCAGCTCGCCTCAAATTCCTTCCTGCATGAGATCCAAAAACCCTCTTGGGGTCTGAATGGAGACCCCTTTTCCAATAACGCTGTGACATGCCACTGTACTCCAGCCTGGTGACAGAGCAAGACCCTGTCTCAAAAACACACCCACGAAATCTGCCCATCCAATATGATAAAAAATTTCCATGAGGAGCTCTACATGCTATTCAGTAACATTTTAAAGTGTTCTTCATAAAGGAATTGAAAAATAACAGATTTCTAAGAACTTCATGGCTCCTGTTGCTAAATTGAATAGTATCCTTTGTTTCCATTCCATTTTCTAGTTGTTTTTACTGTGTTGAAAAGTTGTGAATGGTGATCACATATCCAAACTCCCTCTTTTATCCATACTCATGTTTCTTAAAATTGGATTTTCCAAGTAGGTAACATATTAGCTGCGAATAGTGATTTTCATCTCTTTAGATATTTATACATCTCATTTTCTTGATTTATTGTATGGGCTTCGATTTCCAGAATACTGTTTATTTACTTTGAGACGGCGTGGCGTCTCCCTCTGTCGTCCAGGCTGGAGTGCAGTGGCGGAATCTCGGCTCACTGCAACCTCCAACTCCCGGGTTCAAGCAATTCTCCTGCCTCAGCCTCCCAAGCAGCTGGGATTACAGGCACCCACCACCATGCCCAGCTCATTTTCATATTTTTAGTACAGACAGGGTTTCACCACATTGGCCAGGATTGTCTCCAACTCCTGACCTCAGGTGATCCATCCGCCTTGGCCTCCCAAAGTGCTGGGATTACAGGCGTGAGCCACCGCACCTGGCGATTTTTTTTTAACGTCACAGTGGTATCATGCATCCATCTGCTTGCAGCTGAAATACTTCCACTGGTGGTCACTGCAAGCTCTTGAGAGCTCCCCTCCGTCATGGCTACAGAGATGTCCATCTCTTCCCACCTTATCCAGAACCTACAGGTTTCTATACTTCTCTGGTTCTTAAGGAAAGATACTGGAATTTATTAGTATTACTTTTCAACATCTATTGAGATAATCACGTGATTTTCCACCTGTTGTGAATGAACTTTATTTATAGATTTCAAAATTCCTTTGTCCTTGGGTTACAATCTTCTTTTATTTACATACAATTTCATTTATTCCATATACATTCATTGAGCACCTACTATGTGCCAGGCACTGTCCTAAGCACTGGGACAGAGCTGAGAAGAGACACGTGCCTGCTCTCCTGGCAGGTGGAAGTGTGCAGGACCCATCCTTATGGCTATGAAACTCAGCATTTCAGGTGCTGCTGGATTTGATCTAGTCTTTACTCAGGATTTTTCAATATATGCCCACAGATAGCCTGGCATATTGCCTTCTCTTTTTCCTTCTCTCCCTCTGCTCTCTTCTGGTACTGGTATTGGGTGATACCAGCTCCACACCAGAAGTGGCTCTGGGCAGGTGAAGCTTCGCCAATGAGGATGACTGATTTCTTGTTTGGGAGTGCCCACCTGTCAAGTCATCTGGGCACCCACAATTTTTAGGGAAGATTCCCTGTCCCCAAACTAAAAACCTGCCAGTCAGCAGAGATGCACCTATGCCCCTTTCCATCCTTGGCCAACAAACTCCTTCTTCCACTGCTCGCCTGCCCTCGGAGGCCTTCAGCCTACTCTCCTGCCTCCCAGCCACTCCTTCCACTGCTCGCCTGCCCTCGGAGGCCTTCAGCCTACTCTCCTGCCTCCCAGCCACTCCTTCCACTGCTCGCCTGCCCTCGGAGGCCTTCAGCCTACTCTCCTGCCTCCCAGCCTTGCCCTCAACCACCATCACCCAGAGCCACCAGTCCCTCTCTTGGAACTACAAACACAGCCTGGCTGCCCCTGCCCAAGAGCCACCAGGTCCCTGTGTCCTTGCAGGATGTGGGTCCAATACACACTCCTCCTGCACCCACATCCCTACCCCTTGAGACACAGCGCCCTGTCCCCAGCCCTGTGCAGGGCACAAGCCTCACACTCCCGGCCCTCCTCTTGAGCAGCCCTCACTAGACAGGTGACCCATGTGTGTTTATAGTCTGGACTGCCTGTCATGAGATGTTTGCCTCCCAAAACCCACTGCGTCTGCTGGTTTGGTCACCCCACTCCCCAGCACTTGACACCGTCATAGGGGTCTTGAAGGCATTTGGGCCTGAAGGACATGACTGAGAGGGTACAAAGGGACCTCAGTGGGCAGCCCTAGGAACACACGCAGACACGCCTGTGTGCATGGCTCAATGAGCTCCCCACACTGAACTGGCCGCATGACCAGTGCCAGCTGCCAAAGTACTGCCAGTGCCCAGGAGCCCCTGCACCCATCTTGCCACAGCCTAGAGCCATCTCTGAGCCTGGCTTTGAACCTTCCAAAAGGGGAACCACACAAGTGGGGTTCTGGCTTCCTCTGCCCTCAGAGAACGTCCTGGGGCTCCACAGCTACATCCTATCAGTCTCACTGCTGGGCCTGGCACAAGCCTGCAGCTCACTGTCCAGCAACAAAGAGACCAGGAGATGCTTCTGGTTTGAGGAGTCGCAAGCAGAGCCTCTCCCAGCATTTTGTTTTGGTCAGCTTTCAGTGACAAATCCTCCTGGCAGCTGACCCACCTGGGTGGGAGGACACCACCCCTGCTGGGGACCTTGCTTTTCCTCCCGCTTCTTGCCATCTTCAACCTGGGGTGGGGGGTACTGGACAGGGCTGAGGGAGGTGTGTTGCCTTGCCTCCTTCCTGGCCTTAGAAGACCTCTCTACAGAGCCCAGCAGAGGCCAGTGGCCCACAGTTGTGGAGGCAAGAGGGATGCAGGTCCACCTTGGTGCTTGTCCAGGGCCATGGGGAAGAGAGCCTCCTGAGTTCAACCATCTGTTTCTCATCAGTCCCCACTCAGCCCTCCCCTGAGGCTGCCTATCACGGCCAGCCTGGAGTTTCCAGGGAAAGCGGCCTCAGGTGGGCTGGGGACAGGAGGGTGGCCTTGGCCAGGGTTTCCTGCTTACCCAGTCCTGAGTCTGCAGTCCCTGCTGCGCGCTGCTCTGGGTACTGGGCTGGCCCCAGGCTGCTGTCGGGCCCAGTGGGGGTCGACTGTGCTCTTGGGAGAGGTGCGACTCCAGCTTCTTCCCCTGGGGGGACAGCTTCCTGCTGTCCATCTCTAGCCCTAGTAGGCTGCTTGTCCACACCTCTGAGATCTGGGGGAAGGAGCAGCATGAGGTGGGGTGGGGCCCAAGGCCACCCGTGTGCCCACCAAAACCTGAGTCCCTGGGGGCAGACGGTGGCAGTGTCAGGGTCTGCTAGGGTCACCTTCCAGTCAATGGTCAGGCATCACCGACCCCTCTGGGGGGAGTGGATCCCCTCAGCTCCCGCCGCACCTCTTCACACCAGCCTCCCGAACTGTCCTCTCTGCCCCTGCCGACTCCACCCCGGGAGCCTGGTCAGCCTTCGGCAGCCTCCCGCACGAACTCCACGCCTCTAACAGCTCCCTCAAACGGTTCCAGGGGCATTAGTCCTCAGCCAGCACGGCGGGCACGCTCTCAAGAAAAGGCCCAGCGCGCTTGCCACCGCCCTGCTCCCGACCCTGAGACCTCCCCTCTACAAGGCCCAGGCCTCACCCCAGGCCCAGCCCCGAGCCCTTACGTGCCCGCCCTCTCCGAGGGGGTGGGTCTGCGCGGCCGAGGTCTGCGGAGGGACGGGGGAGGAGGCCTCAGGAGGACACGAGCTGGAGGCCGGGGACACTCGGGGGTTCGGCGGGGGGCGGGGCACAAGGGAACGGCGGTCAGAGGTGGGGGGTACGCGGGCGTCCGAAGATAGAGGGAGGAGCAGGCCCGCTGCAGATGGAGGGGCCACCGGGGAACCGGAGGCCTCCACCGCCGCTGGAGAAGGCCCAAGGGGCCGGCACCTCTCTCCGGAACTTCCGCTACGGCCGGCCCCGCCCCGCCGGTTCCGCTTCCGGTCTGCGCTGCGCCTGCGTTCTGGTCTCCATTGTGGGGGGTGGGGGCGGCCTCGGGGTCCCCAGCGCATAAGCGGGTCTATTGCCGCTACCGCCCCGCGGGCCCTTCCGGGCGTCGGCCTCCGGGATCTTCCGAAGCACAGACCTGAACTTGGGGTTTGTCGGCCCGAGCCCCCTTCGGACCTGCGTCCTTCCCGCGGCGCGATACCGCTTCGGCCCGGGCCACTTCCCCGCGTGGGGTTGCAGGGCTGTGGCGGGGCGGGGCGGGGCGGGGCGGGGCGGACCCAGGACAGGGTGAGTGGGCGGGAGGGAGGCGCTGCTCCGCCGCGTGCCCCCGAGGGGTGGACGGCCGAGAGAATCACACTGCAGGCGGGGGCCGGCCCCTCCAGGTTTATTAGTGTTGCATCAGCACCTTAAAATAGTCCACACGGTCACATACGTGACATTAGAATCCGTTCCCCAAAAATCTATTTACATTAATCCCGGGTTTCATTAAAAAAAAGAAAAACTAGCAACACATACATTCTTGAAACCAAACAATGCACAATGAACCGCATGGGGGTCTGCAGAAACTACAGTGGTGCCTCTGGCCCGCAGGGTCAGACTCCAGAGGTGCCCAGCAAGCCCAGCACTCGGTCCCCTGCAGGCCGCACACCCGCAGCGACAGGACAGGTCTCGGGGAGAGGGCGGCTCAGGAACAGGAGTGGGTCTGGCAGCCTGGCCCTCGGAAGAAGTGGCCTGGTCATTTTCATGAGGAATTCATTCCCGGAGGAAGGCGAGAGGCACTCAGGTCTTTCCATCTGGGAATGAGGACAGTGTGGCAAGGCTGCCAGTCCGCTGCAGAGAGACCCCCAGCTGTCATCCAGAGGCCCCTCTCCTGCCCCAGCTCTGGCCGAGGCACTGAACCAGGACACTGGCCTGCTTGCCCAGAGACAGTGGCCAAGGGGACCAACATGGAAGAGGAAGGCAGCAGGCCAGATTGCAGGGCAGGACTGGCCCACAACTGGCCTGGGCAAGGGTGGGGTCTGTCTACGTAATAGTGGACAGTGGCCACCAGGTCTGAGGGGCGCTTCTGTGGTGACTGATGGCTTAACCTTTGAGACTGATGGGGCTGAGCCTAGCTCTACAAAGGGTTGCCTCCTGTCCTGTGAGGCCAGTGCAGGGCCAAGGTCTAGGGGGTGTGCACACCTCACACACACACCCCCCGCCCTTACCGCACTGGCTGTCAGATGGCTTTGGTTTCTAGTTGTCCTTGGTGGGACAGAGTGCTCCTCCATGCACCCTCAGAACAGCTCTGTGAGGTAGGCAGGGGAAATGCGACCATCCTGTGTAACCAGTGGGAAAACCGAGGCACAGAGGGCTGGCACAGCCCAGGTCTTGTCTGCCCAACCTCTCTGGTGCTGGGCATGGTGGGGGGGATGGGCCATGGGGCTTTTGGGTGCAGGGCAGACCTACAGGCCAGCAGCAGGCACAGGGAGTGCCACCAGAACCCCCAACTGCTGGATGGAGACTCTGCCCATGCTCTCCCCTTGTGTGGGTTAAGGATGGAGCTGTGGAGCCAGATGGGGAGGTGTAGGGTAGGCAGGAGGGCTCCAGGAAAGGGGCTGCCCACAGCCAGGATGCACTAGGCAGCCTGTGGCCCCTTCCTCTAAAACCTACTCTGAGGCCAGAAACCCACAGCAAGGATGTTTCCGCCTTCATCGCCCTACTGAGTGTGACCTTTGGGAAAGAAACTGCAAGAGCAGGCAGGATGTGGTGACTCACGCCTGTAATCCCAGTACTTTGGGAGGCCGAGGTGGGCAGATCACTTGAGGTCAGGAGTTCGAGACCATCCTGGCCAACATGGCAAAACTCCGTCTCTACTAAAAATACAAAAAATTAGCCAGGCATGGTGGTGGGCGCCTGTAATCCCAGCTACTCGGGAGGCTGAGGCAGGAGAATTGCTTGAACCCGGGAGGTGGAGGTTGCAGTGAGCTGAGATCATGCCACTGCATTCCAGCCTGGGCAATAGAGCAAGACCACGTCTCAAAAAAAAAAGAAACTGGAAAAGCAGAAAAACAGATGCTCTGCAGCCCAGTGCGGGGGCGGCTGGAACGAGATGGTCAGGGTCCCACCTGTTTGAGTGTTGCCAGGGTCAGAGGCCATCAGCCCGGGGCCCACACCCTCACCCTAGACCCCTCTCAGGGCAGAGCCTGAAGCCAGGATTCAGTGGGAGGCCTTCCTACCCCTCCGCGACCCTGAGGTGTGCCCCAGGGTCCTGGTCCCAGGTGAACCTGGAGGCCCTGGTGTGGAGGGGCTCTGGGTGGGAGGGGCTGGGGCTCTGCCGCAGCCCTGCACAGCGGCTACCTCTGAGGCCTGAACCCGGGGGCCTGAGGCTGCACCCCAGGTCACATCCTGGCCCCTCACCACAACAAAAGCACCCTGTTCAGCCACCTGGGGGTTGGCCAGGAAGAGCAGGGAATCACAAATAAGAAATATGGGCCATCTCTCAGGCCAGCAAGGGTAGAGACCCCTCCAGCCCAGGCTTGAGGCCCACCCTGCCCTGCGTTTACCAGCTTTCTGAGCATAGCCTTGTGCAGTGCTCCATCTCATGAAACCAGGCTAAGAGCCCCGCAGTGGCGACCAGGGTCCCTGGGAGGGCCCCAGCTTCCCCAGCTCCTCCTATGGAGACCCCAGAGTACAGGCTTGCTGGGGAGAAGACTGACGGGGCAGGTGTTGAGGTCAGGGAGGCCCCTCTCCTGCTGTGTGGAGGACATGGAACCCACACACAACACGGGAGCCAGCGCTCTCTGAGGACTGTGGCCTGGAGAGCCTCCCAGGCCTGCACAGGGTACCTGGCTGCACCCATGACTCCAGAGTGCCGGCCCCTCTGGTCAGGCCATCCTGTTGGAATCTTCATAGGCCACAGTGTTGCAGCAGGTGACAAACACACTTGGACGCCTGCCCCACATTCACCAAAACCTGAATCTCAACCCAGATACCCACATGGCTGGCCTCAGACATACCCACTGGGGTAGAGTGGGAGGAAGCGGCCCCCACCTGAGGCCAACGCCAGCAGCATCTCACTGTGCACCAAGCTGGGCTCTGGAACATTTTCAGGGGCCGCCTGGGGCTGTGGAGGCCCCTGTGCTTGCTAAGGTTGGGACAGGGACTACACACAGAAAACTCACGGTGTTTCAAGAACAGCCTAAGAGTGGGGAACGTGTGAGGCGGGGTGGGGCAGGGGCTGAGGAAGTGGGGACAGGCTCTGCTGGCTCTGCCCAGCCCCAGGGGGACTTCAGAAGACCAACATGTTTGGCAGCTACATTAGAACATGTATTTAAAAGCATTAAAAATATCTGCTGCTATAAAACCTCCGCCGCAGGCAGGAGTTTATTGGGAACCACGAGTGTGCGGTGCTGGGGGCATCTCTCAGGCGGGCAGGACGGTCCCCCAGGCTTAACTCAGGACACCCCTAACGGGACTGAGCGGCCCCATGGCCCCTCGGCCTGATGCCACTGAGCTCCGCCTGCCCCGGGCTCCCTGAGGAAGCAGAGTCCTGACTTTCCGGAAGAACAGGACACGGAGGCTCTGGGTGGCTCCTGAGGCCAGAGCACGCCTTCTGCGATCCGCAGCTCAGCACCGTCCTTCTGGCCTCCCAGCCCCGGGCCGAACGCTGGGGTTAATAAGCAGAGCAGTTATTCGGCTCCCGCAGGAGCTCCCCCGTTAGTTTCCAGGTTGTGAGCACATTCATACTTAAGACTGGTTCTCTTTGTGTTTTAACGGTCTGTCTCTGTAGTGAACTGAAATGTGAACAGAAATGCAGCGGGCCCTCCTAGCGTGGCGGGAGGGGCCTCGGTGGGCGGGGCTAGAAGGTGGGCGGGCCTCTCGGTGGGCGGGGCTAGAAGCCGGCCTTGGAGTGTCCGAAGGTGCAGATGGGGAAGTGCTTCACGTGCGAGGACCACTGCGCGGCCAGCTGGAAAAACTTGACGTCGCTGCACTCCACCCCGTCGATGAGGACTGTGGGAGAGGGCTGCCTGACCGCCTGCCCGCGTGCCCACCCTGCCCGCCTGCCCGCCTGGCCCACCAGGCTGGGTAGCAGCCAGGGGTACAGGATGAGAAGGAGCCCCATGCTGGAGGCACCACCAACACTTTCCTCAGGGACTCGGGGGCTCTAGGGTCACGCTGGCTCCTGAGGGACGCCGTTCCTGCCCCCGCCCTTCCACACCTCAGAGCCCTGGGGGGTGAGGAGGGCGGCACTTCCCCCAGGGCTGCCTGCAGGTGGGAGGAACAGACCCCACCGCCTCCTGCCAGGCGCTGCTCGTCCACATCCATCTCCACCTGCACAGGTGGGGAGAAGACACTGGGAGCCCCCTTAAAACAGAGACCCCTGTAGGGATACAGGGCCATGTTGACCTGGAGGTCATCTGACCCGTGCTCAAAAAGAGGAAAGCCTCCCAGAGCTCCGTTTCTGAAACAGTGACTTGCAGAGTAACTCTGAAACACTTTTAAATTACAAGTCATTATTTTTAGGCTGGGTGTGGTGGTTCAAGCCTGTAATCCCAGCACTTTGGGAGGCAGAGGCAGGCGGATCACCTGAGGTCAGGAGTTCGAGACCTGCCTGGCCAACACGGTGAAACCTCATCTCTACTAAAAATACAAAAAATTAGCCGGGCGCAGTGGCATGCACCTGTACTCCCAGCTACTTGGGAGGCTCAGGCAGGAGAACTGCTTGAACCTAGGAGGCGGAGATTGCAGTGAGCCAAGATCGCACCATTGCACTCCAGGCTGGGTAACGAGCAAAACTCCGTCTCAAAAAAAAAAAGCAAAAAAACAAGTCATTATTTTAAAAGCAAAAGCGCTGAAAAATTCTTTCTCAGCATTTGGAAGTTGTCATCCTCACCGAGGGCTTCACAGAATGTGCGTGTCACAGCAGGACACCGCAGCTCCTATGGTGGACTCCAAAGCAGCCCTGCTCTGCTCTCGCCTACGTCCCACTTTACAGACCCCGGGGCCCATAGCGCTCACCCCGCAGCATGTTCTGCTGCTGCCTGGCAGTGCAGATGAGCCGGCTGATGCCCTCGATGCACTGGCTCTTGGACTCCACATCCCTGTCCTTCGCTTTCTTGGGCAGAAACATCACTGGAAGGAGAAAAGAGGCTCTGCTGTCATCTTGCTGTTCCTTCAGGGCCAGGGCTGGGGGCACGTGTCAGGGAGGCACTGGGGGCTCAGCTGGTCACGGCCCCACTCACCTAGTAAACCTGCCTTCCACGGTGACTGAGGACAGCTGCTCTCCTGCCTGCCCAGCTGGCCTCTGCCTGAGGCCCTGGTCAGAAGCGCCTGACCCTCATTGCCTTCAGGGTTCAGGCTCCCTCACCCCACCCACCCCTGCCTGCGCACGTAGGCTGCCCGAGGCCAGCCAGGAGGCTGCCATCCCTGTTGACTGCAAGCCGCCCTCTCCCGCCGAGCCGCCCTTCTGCGCCGTGTGGTCGTATAGCCTGTCCCACCTCACCCTTCTTGTTCTTCTCCTTGGTGACCACGGTCATGGACATGGTGGGCGTGGCCGCAGCCTCGCCACTGCTGGGCAGCCTGCTGACCTGGAGGCGCCGGAAAGTGCAACTTGAAGAGCGTGTTTTTTGGTGACAGGCAGGTCCTTCTTCTCGGCGTCCCTCTTCTGTCGCGGGCGGCTGCTGTCCAGAGTCCACTTGCAGCCCCATCCAGCTCGGCGCCGACACCCTGGCTGGGAAAAGGCAGAGGGAGGCGCTCACACCTGCATCCATTGGCCTAGTGATGGGGAGCATCACTGTCCCTGTGACAGGCCAGGAGGGACCAGCCAGCACCTGTGCCAACTTGCCAGCAGAGGAGGGCCGGCTGCTTGAAGCATGCTCTGTGGAGCTGTTCACATGCCCAGTCACCCCCAGAATGGTCCTGCATAAATCACAGGGAGCCATCCTGTGTAGATGACAGGGAGCCTGGCGGCAGGGTTGCCCCGGCCTGGGGGGCCTGTCCACCCACTCTCCAAGCTGCCCCTTGGAGTCTTGAGGGCCTATGTGAACCAGCTCCCTCAGGCGCAGCCTGGAAGGAGCCAGCGGCTGGAAACACAGAGGCAGGGGGTCGGGGTCTGCTGGTGTGAGCCCTGCACGCAGCACCAGCACCATGCCTGGCCTTGGGGCCTACACCCTCTATGGCTTAGTTCCACTCGAGTGAGGTCTGCTTCAGAGACCCACGCGGGCTGGCGGGGCCTCGCCACAGCTGTCAAAGCCGACCCCATGAGGACCACCTAGAGACCCGCATCTCCTGCCCCATGAGGACCGCCTAGAGACCCGTGTCTCCTGCGCCTTCTGCCCTCAGCTTGTTTTTTAAAAGCCCCAGTGTGTGCAGAGCTGAGAGACAGCCCAGCACAACGGCCATGTTTGTTCACTGCGGAGTTTCTGTCCCCTAGAGGTCCTGCCCCCAACCCCTGATCTGTGGCAGGAGGTGGCCAGAGAGGGCCCAGCCGTCCTGCAGAGCCCCTCCGTCTGCGTGGCTGACAGGCCAGGTGCCCTGGGAGGTGGATGTGACGTGGGGGAGGATGACTGAATCAGGCAGCACGTGGTGGGGCGGGCAAGTGAAACGTGCTGAGCCACGCGGCACCTTTACCTGGGGGAGGACAGGCCTCCGCTCACTGACGGGGAGGAGGGCGGGGTGGGTGAGGCCTCCTTGGCCGCAGGAGATGTGGATGGCGGGGTGGAGGAGAGCGCGCCAGAGCCCGAGGGGGCTGCGTCGTCCGAGTCGCCTTTGGGGAGGAGTCATAGGGCAGGCTGAGTCCACCAGTTGCCAGGTGGCACCAGGCCCTCCGGAGCCGGATGTGGCCTAAGGCCAGGCAGACCCTAGGGGTGGGCAGGGTGGGAGTCCCCAGTGGCCTCTGTGAGATTCTCCTCCGTTTTTGGAAGTCGGCCCTGCCAGCCTTGATGTGGGGCTTCATGACAGCAGCCCCTGGAGGATGAACCCCCCCACAGAGCAGAAGCACCACAGCAAGACTGGAACGTGGCAGCTCTCAGGCCCTGAAGGGTTGGTCTGGTCTGCAGGACCAGAGTGACTGTGCTCCCGCGGCCCACCCACGGGCTACTCACAAGGCCTCAGTGTGGGATGGTGTTACCTGATGTGGCTGAGGATGGCTCCACAATTCCAACCTTCACAACCTAGAAAACAACAAGCACTGGCTGGTGAAAGCCGTGGGGTTCAGCTAGCCCACTGCCTTCCCAGCGAGGGTCCTGCCTCCCGACCATGGCCACCACTCCCATGATGCAGGAGCAGCCACGTGGGGACAGACAGTGCTCAGGGTGCGTGGCCTCAGCAGGAGGGACTGCTCTCTCCCAAAGGCGGCCCTCAGGGCAGCTGCAAACCATGTGTCCAGTAAGACCAGTATGCTGGTGAGAGGGACCCTGGCAGACCAAGGGGGATAGGCCCCGGGCCTGGCAGGCCCTGCATGGCAGCCACGAGCCACAGGTGGTTGTGTAGATCTACCGTGAATCCCAGTGACTCAGTGGGACCTTGGTTGCATGGGAAGGACCATGTGCCCGAGCACAGCATCCTCTTGTCACCAGAGAAAGCTCCTTGGGCAGCCGCTGTTCAAGATGAACTCTACCCTCCCAGATGGCCGGCCATCACCCCAGAGCCCTCAGCAGACCCGACCACTACCTGATGCACGGAAAGGCCTCTGCTCCACCAGTGGGGAAACTGAGCCCAGAGACCCTTCCCCTGCCTGGGGAACCCGTCTGCCAGGTCCTGTGGGTCTGTCTCATGGCAGACACCTGGTGGGAGGGAGGCCACACAACAGGATAAAAAGATGGGCAGGGAACAGGCTGTGGAGACCCAGGGCTGGCAGGGAGATGGCCTGGCTGGCAGAAGCAGCCCTAACCCTGGGCAGGGCAGGAACTGAAACCCACACACCGCAGGCTGCAGACCCGGAGTGGACATTGGGAAGCTCCCGGGGCTTGGGTTCCTAGAGGACAGAGGCGCCCTCTCCAGCCCGGGCAGGGTCTCTCCTCTCCTGAGACGCTGGGTGTTCCTGAGGTCTTGCCCTACCGAACTGTCTCTGCTTCTGTGGATCAGCCCCCAAGGCAGAGCTGGGGGGAGCCAACAACCTCTGGCTCCACACCCAACTCCGGTAGGGAAGGAAACAAGCTTTGAGACAGGCCAGATGGGAAGGCAAATCCCCAGCTCCTATCTGTGGGAAGGTTCTGGAATATATGAAGTCAATCCCCAAATGTTCTGACTATAAAAGACAAGTTGGCGGGTATGTGGTTTCCCGTCACATCAAGCTGGCCAGTACTCACCCCGACAAAGGGAATGAACTTTTGGGAGGACTCTTCGTCAGGGCTAAGAGCAAGGAAACAGACAGTTAAGCTCTCCTCAGGGCACAGCCCCGCCTGTTGGGCACAGCTCCCTCTTGGCCTGAGAACCTGGCACAGCCCCAGGGCCACAGCTCTGCCCCAGTCGGCCCTGCCCAGTGTGTCCCAGCCCCACCCATCCCCAACCACTGCCAGCCCTGGCCTGGCCCCCAGGACCAAAGTTTGGGCCCCTTCTGACATGCTGACATGCGAGAAGGACAAAGGGGTCTCTGGGCACCCATGGTCAGGACAGGCCAGAAGGCAGAGCTCCACAGAGGGGTTCACTCAGCTTTCCTAGGTGCCCAACGCCCACGCAGCCAGCTCAGCCCCATCCAGCCTCCATTTCCGCTGCTCCACCAAGCTGGGCACCCCTGCTCCGCTGGGTAAGGGCAGCTACTGGTGCCCTGGGACTCCCGGGAGGAGCCTGGGCCCTCTCTGGTAATCAGCAGCACCAAAGCCAGGGCGGAGAGGTTTTCTCCAGACCATCTGGGTAATGTCCGTGCCCACATGAGAGGCCATTGTACTAGAACACCCCAAGCACAGCCTGCAGGCAGGCCCAGCATGCCCCAGGCCATGACCCGCGTGAGATGATGTGCTCGGTGGACAGTGGAGGTTTTGTCTGGACTTGCCCCCATACAACGTTTGGCAGATAACAGCAGCCTCTTCTAGAGGTCTGGTCACAGCCCGTCCACGTGAAGATGCCAAGGGTGTGAGGAAAGGAGCTGTAGGGCTGCTGAGAGGACCCGTCTGTCTTCCCCTCTGATGTGTGCGGCTCAAGGAGGGCTGTCCTGTGGTCCGGCTTCGCGCAGGCTCCTGCTGACCGTGGCCACTGCAACCTGGGCTCGGGCCCAGGAAGCTCTCCCACAAGACAAGGGGTCGGCACAGCATGAGGCCCTGCTGGCAGCTAGGGTGAGGTGGGGCATCTCCTTCTGGGCCCCAGGAAAGATCCAGAGGGCAGGGCCTATCCTGAGTGGTGGAATGGGTCTGGCTTCCCTCTCCTCTCCGCTGGCCTCAAGGCTCCCCGTGGCCTGCACTTAGGGACAGGGGTGCCTCCCCGCCCGGCTTCCTCAGCCAGACCACATCAGCAACTGGTGCCATCTCTCTGGGCAGTTCTCCCAGCTGTCTCTTCTGTCTCCTTTCCACAAACGGCAGAGTCTGAGGCCAGCAAGTGGCTGTCTTACAGTTGGAGACTGTGCACACACATTGCAGAGGAGCACCTGTTGCCCCTGGAGCACTGGGGGCAGGACGAGAAGGGCCAGGCCAGCAGGGTGCCCCTCAGGGACAGCCCTGCACCAGGGGCAGGACATGGGCTCGCCCAGTGGCCCCGGCCCTCCCTTGGGTTCTTGTCAGCACAGGGAGAATCCCTTGCAGGAAAGAGGCCCAGGGGAGGATGCCACAGGCCCAGCCCAGCCGTCTGCCTGGAGCACCAGCTCCCAGGACCAGCAGCACTATCTCCCCAAGAGCCCTGCAGGGCAGAGGCTTGATCCCAGTGCTCCACACCAAGTGTGCCCACGAGCAAAACAGCCCCTGCCCGGGAGCCAGTCCAGAGGACACTCCCAGGAAGCAGCCCCCGCGGCTGGTCCCAGCAGCACCAGTGTGAGGAGACGGCGGCTGGCAAGACCCACCCTCCCCGGACGCCAACCTGGATAGCTCCTGGCCCGCCCTCTGCAGAAGGCCTGGCGAATGCCTCTGGATGAAACCACCTACAGATTTCGTCCATCCCATTAAAGATGCCCCAGGCCTAGTTCCATTTCTAAGGAAAAGAAAGTTGAAAGAGAAACTTTCCCCTCTTCTTGTCCAGTTCAAATAACAGAAAGTGATGTACATCCTGTGTTCAGGCCCGCCTCTGCCTCAGGACGGCTCAGGGCGGCCTCCTGGCCCCCCAGCACCCTGGCTCTGTCCACAGCTGTCAGGCAGGAGTGCCTGGACGTGGCCCTTGACATCCCACTATCCTCGTTGAGCAGACCAGTGTTTGGAAATCTCAGTGACATCTGTGTCCTCCCAGGCCCATGAAGGCACAGAAGGCAGGTGGTGGCTGCTGGTCCCCAGGGCACAGGTGGCTCCAATTCCCGGGGCCACCTGCCCTCTGCCGAGCCAGACCCCCCACCGAGCCAGCCATGGCAGGGTGGCCTCCCATCCATGCTCTGCTCCGAGGCCCATGGGGCAGTGCATGGCACATGAGGGCCGAATGCAGATGTCACAACACAGGGATGTTGCCGGAACTCTCAAAGCCAAGCCGCACCTCTGGGCCATGCAGACAGCACCCAGCCCTGGACATGGGCCGATACGACAGGGATGACACCAGCTGGACACTGAGACCCTCACCCTGACCCTGGAGGCACACACGTGTCTGTGGAGGCAGAGTGGTCAGGAGCGTAAGGAGCACACCACCGCGGGGTTGGGGAGGCCCCGCAGGCACGGAGGGCGCAGATGCCCTGGGGCCACTCTGCATGGCTCTGGGCAAGCTGCCAGATGCCTGAGCAGCCCTTTTCACCCATGTGTGCTGCACGGGCAGGCTGGGGCTTGTGGACACCCTGCAGGCCTGGCCTGCCCTCATAGGAGGAGTGCCATTCTGGGCAGAGGAGGGCAGGCCAGCAGGGGTCATCTCACAAGGGACTCTCACAGGGGAGCCTGGCTGGAGAGGACTCTGCACAGGTACCCTGCCACAAGGGCTGTGCCACCGCCTGCCACCTGCCCTCTGTCAGCCTCCCGACTGACTCTCCTCTGAGTAGAGACAGCAGGTAAGACACTCATGGCCTTCGCTGGGTTCCTTCCTGGGCCCCAGAAAGCCAGCGTCACCCCTGTAACACGGAGGCAGCCAGCGTCACCCCTGTAACGCGGAGGCAGCCAGTGTCACCCCTGTAACGCGGAGGCAGGGACAGGAGGAGCAGGGTGGGAGTGGGTGTTAGGGTCCCCTAAGGCCCTGGCTTGCTGCTCAGAAGAGCTGACCTGGGAGAGACAAGCAGCTGCATCCACAGCCTGAGGCAGCCCGGGCAGCCAGAGCATGCTGCAGGCTCTTCGTGCCACAGCCAGGGGGCAAGGGCGCAGGCCGCCGGGGGTCAGCAGGGGAGAGGCCCCCATGGCTGGTCTTTCACCTGCAAAGGCTTGTTTAGCAGGACAAGACGTAGGATGCTCAGCCCCCTTTCTGTGTCTTCCTAGCGCCCAGCCCTGCAGCTGTGGGTGGTCCCAGGCTGTCCACTTCGAGCAGCTCCTAGGCCTGCAGTATTTCCAGCAAGGGGGCCCCAGGGACCCAACTACCCTGCACTGGGGTGGGGTGTGGGGGTGGGTTTCCCAGGACAGCAAATGACCTCACACAGGGCAGAAGACACGGAGCAGAGAACGAGCCCCATGGGAGGACCAGCAGGGTCCCCCACCCTGCAGCAGGACACACCTGGCCAAGGAAAAGGGATGGCTCTGTCTGAAAGGGCAGCTCTGGAGGTGCCTGGGACTTGGCTCTAAACATGAAAGGTTTTAGGGGGTGGAGCTGCCTCAGAACAAAAGCTCTTTACCCCCATTTGGAGGTCTCAGTAGTTTGGCCTCATCTCCAGGTAAGCCACAAGATGCTGGAAAGCCCTTGCTGCTAACCCCGGGTGCTCAAGGGAGCCCTGGGAGCCAGGCTCTGCAGCGTGTAGGCGGCCCAGGGCCCAGCCGCTGACTGCCGTGTCACCGGGCCTGCTTCTTATCTACTTGCCTCAGCGTCCCCATGTGTAGGGTGTGCACCAGTGCCCCTGCTAGGCTGCTGCCAGGTTAACAAACGTGAAGGGCCCGGGGCACACCCTGGCCCAGGTGGCCCTGGTGTCTACATCAGCCACTCGCTCCTGGTTTAAAATGAGGAGGGGCTAAACCTGGCCACTTCTTAAACCACAACCCAGGGCCAAACCAGAGAGGGGGCAAGGCCTGCCTGGCTGACCTGCAGGTTTCAGGGCTCTGGGGTGGAGTCCCAGCACACGGGCCTGGCCCAGGGACAGGAGGGCGCATCTGCTGCTTTCCTGACTCAGGGTGAGAGACTGGATGGAGGAAAAGGGTTCATGTCAGCGCAAAGTGACTCCGGTTGGGGCCACCTCCCCTTTCCCACGCGGGCTCTCAGCCTGTAGCTGGCGGCCCTCAGGGCCTGACTCCCAGTCCGGAGAGAGGACAGCAGGGTGATCCGGATGGTGACTCTGCTAAACAAGCCCTAAAGACCAGCCTGGGGACAGACAGGGTGGGAGGCAGACCCAGAGAGCCATACCTTAGGGTAAAGTCAAAATGAAAATGCTTTTTCCTTTTCAGAAAGCCACCAAAAGAGAAAACACAGACACGTTACGATGCCCTCAGGAGCCCTCCGGGGACTGCCGAGGGCACTCAGTGGCTCCCGCCTCGCTGGGGTTCCTGTGTGGGAGAGCCCGTGAGTGCTGGCTCTGCGCCTTGCACTCAGCTTTCTCCCCCGTAGTCTAGGGAAGGTGTGGGACAGCTGGCACCGGATGTGCAGGGAGGAGGCGCCGGGTGGGACAGACAGGTCTCTGCAGGGCTTTCGGCCCGGGGCTCCTGAGCACTGTCCTGCTCTGGGCAGGTGAGGACACAAGCTGATCACTCACCCACAGGGCCTGAGGCCCAGGGACTCCTCGGTTCCCTAGCCTGGGAAACCTAGTCTATGGAAGGAACAGGTGCCCAGACTAGAGGAGCTGGGCCACTGCCACCCTAGCCCCATGACAGCTGTCCATCCTGTCAACTTCTCATCACGTGGGGTTTCAACATGCACAGAAACAGGTGTGGAAACAGCGCTTACTATGAGAGATCTGGGGTGGGGGGAGCGCCTGCTGTCGGGAAGGCCTGGAGCTGCCCGGCTGACCTAGGCTCTGCTCTAAGCCTAGTGCAGGGTTTTCCGGCCTACCAGGCCGAGCCCAGCAGCGGGTGGGGAGGCCCGCGAAGGGTTGGTGGCTGGCAACAGCCTGTGGCATGGTACCCGGGCCCACCGTGTTACCTTTTCTGCTTGTAGGTCAGCATGGCCTCTGCGATGGGAAGCTGATGGGCACAGTTGGCCCCTGCGATGTACTGGGTGATGCGTGACACAATGTCCGGCGTGTCCTGTACTGCAGGGGGAGGAGGCGGTGGGGGATGAGGCTGGCCCCAGGTGGGGTTCCAGGCAGGGCTGAGCCAGGCCTCCCCAGTGCCCTACCCAGGCCTCCCACACCCCGAAGTGCAGCAGGGCTCGTTGGCTGTGGCTGAGGGGCCCTGGTCCTCTACTCTCAAGGCGGTACCAGGGCAAATGCAGGAAGACCTGAAGGGCTGTGCCTGCCCCTTCCCAGACAGGCCCCACAGCTTCCAACATTCCGAGGCTCGGGAATAGGAGGCGTCCTAGCCAAGGCCCCAGCGGGCCCTGTCCATGGCCTCTTCCCTGAGGTTGAGCCTGAGCAGGTCCAGGGCCTCCTGGGCATGGCATCTGGGGAGACCAGGGCCCCTTCCTCCCACAGTGGCGTGGGCTGTGGACGCGCCCGGGCCTCACCCGCACTCTGGGCCTCCAGCTTGTTGAACAGGTCTCTCCAGGCCAGGTCCTGGAAGAAGTTGTTGTAGCGGTAGTCCACAGAGCCTAGGTACCTGGCCACGGGGTGGGAGCCTGCATGCCAGGGGTGGGGCTGATGTCACCACGGGGGACTCGAAGCTGCAAGGCTCCCACCGCAGCCCAAAAGCTGGGCCACCTGACCCCGGGCCTGTGCTGCTGCCTTCTAGACAAGCCTACTTTCCTGCCACCTAAAGAGAAAGCCACTACTGCCCCTCCCTGGTGGATGCCTGTGGCCCCGCTGAAGGAGTTCCAGCCCTGAGCTGAGGTCCTAGAGCCCTGAGTGCCACTGAGGAAGGCCCAGCAGGGCACATATGACCGTGCAGAGGCCTCGGCTGGCTCAGGGCTCTGACGTCGGCATTGTGAGGGCCACAAGAAAGAGACCTTGTGGGCCTCCGGGCCTTTTCAACAGATTAAGGCTGGAAGGGGTTTGTTTCGTGGTAAAGACACATTGTTTGGACCTAAAGAAGTAATAGAGTTTGATGACACAGGACCTGGACGATTTGAGAGGATTAATAACCAGCCCTGCTTTGCACTTCTGACTTTGGAAGTCGAAACTAGTATTGAGTTATCACAGCGACTGACGGAGGGGACACCCAGCTCAGGCCCCTTCAGAGGGCAATAGCTTTATCTTGACCCAAATATGGCTGTTTTAGGGCAATCAAGTTATCTTGCATATAATTAAAATTAATAAAGTGTTACTGTATCAAACAAACATTTAAAAACAACAAATGTGCGGCAAGCAGGGACACCCCACACCACGTCATACCACACGTCACACCACATCACGTCACACACCACGCCACACCACGTCCCACGCCACGCCACACCGCGCCACACCACACGTCACGCCACACCACGCCACGCCACGTCACACCGCGCCACACCACGCCACGTCACACCACATCACGCCACACCACGCCACGTCACACCGCGCCACGCCACACCACACCACGCCACACCACACCACCCATGGCGTCTGTGCCCAGGCCCAGGTGGACGGCGCGGTGCTCACCCAGCGGGATGACCAGGAAGCGCATGTAGCCGAGCCAGTCGGGCGTCTTGTGGGACAGCTGCTCCACGAAGAGCCGCAGGATGGCGCTGAGGTAATGCTGCGCTCCCGCCACGGCGATCTTCACGGGGGTCGGGGGCTGGGAATTGCAGTTGCAGCTGCAATCCAGAGGCAGGTGGGACGGAGAGGGGACAGACGCCTCAGGGGAGCCGTCCTCCGTCCAAGGATGCCAGTGTGAGCCCAGGGGGCTCCATGCCTGCGGCCACTCATGCCACAACTGCCCTGGAGCTGCCCAAACCCAGGACCCCCACATGCCCGAACGTGCCCAGGCTGAGGGGCCACACAGTCATGACCTTGGCCCAGGCTTCCAAGGACGGGCCAGGTGGCCACCCCTCCAGTGTGGCAGGACACCTGCCAGGCTGCTGCTCCCGCCCACAACTGAGGGCAGGCCAGGCTGCGAGGAGCCCATGAGTCAGCCTCTGTGGACACCAGCCACAGCCCCAGGTGCAGGACGCGCCGAGCCCCAGAGCAATGGGTAGAGGTGGGGTGCAGGGACCCCGAGGGGTACTTGGGCGGTGAGTCCAGGGTGGAGCCCAACTCACTATCTCTGTATCCGTGAGACGATGGTGCTGAAGGCTGCCTGGACGTCCGCGGGAGAGCACGTGCACACCACGGGGAGCGTGTGCCTCTGCAGGACGTCGGAGAGGAACTGGCAGAGGACAGGCAGACACTGACTTCAGCACAGCCGCCTGGGCCACCCCCAGCGCCCGACCCTCACCAAAGCTCTCAGGGGCTCCAGAGACCCCAGGGACGTCCAGGCAAACCACACCCAGCAGCTCCAGCACCTGGGGGTGCCAGGGTGGGGGCAGGTTCAGGAGCCCACTCTCCTCTGTCCTACACCCTGACCCTCCACTCCACGAGACTGCACCTCTCTACCTGCCCCTGCCAGTCCGAGGTGTTGACGAGGATGATATTTTCGGGAAGCTGGTCATCGGAGATGAGGATGTGGTTGAGCTGGTCATAGACAGTCTTCCTGGGGATCTGGAGGCACAGAGCCCTGTCCACACCCAGAAGAGAAGCACAGAGCCCATCCCCACCGCCCCAGCCCTGGGCACAGCGCCCATCCCCACCGCCCCAGCCCTGGGGTCTGCAGTGCCCCTGCTCCCCTGCAGCTGTGCACAGAGGCTCAGTGGCAGGAAGAGAGCTGGCCAGCTTGGAGATCACCCCTGGGCTAAATCACCCAAGCAACGAGGCTGCCCTGGACCAGGGAGGGCAGCAGAAGGACTAGAACTTGCCCTGGGGTCCACATGGCCTTCCTGACAAACCAACCCATGACCCACCCGCCCTGCTGTGTAGCAGCCGCCCTCCAAAGCCCAGGCATGCTCTGTGGCCCAGCAACCTTGGCCCCCTGCACTTCTCTTTTTGCCCTGCCCTGGTTGGTGCCAGGGTGACCACGAGCCCTGCCTCCTGGGCATGCTACGCCCTCCACCCCCACCTGCACCTGCACCTGTAGCTGGCTCCGGGCATCCGGGCAGCGCTCATTGTCCAGACTGTTGGCCCGCTCATTCTGGGGCCTCGCTGCCTGCCGCTCCTTCAGGGACGTGCTCCGGCCCCGTCGGCCAGCCTGCTTCCCCTCGGACCTATTGGGGACCAGGACAGGCTAAGTGGCTGCAGCAGCAGGAATAGGAACAGGGGCAGGGGCAGGCTTGCAGTGGCCTACACATTGTGGTGGGGACAGTGAAGGGTGAGCATAGGGCCGACCGATGGGCAATGAGGCCGACCAGCCCGCTGGAGACCATAGCAGCAGCTGAGTTACAATGTGAGGCCGTGCCGCCTGATGGACCCCACGCGAGGGCCTCTGCCTGTGAGACTGCAATGCCAGGCCAGGAGCCTTGGAGCCACTACCGTGAGGACTGAGGCTCACCCTCCCTGCCCGGCCAGGAGCTGCAGACCAGGTGGTATAGGCCAGTGCAGGGCCACTGAGGCATGCCAGGGCCAAGCTGAGCTCGCTAGACGCATTCTCCAGAGCACGGACACAGGCACCTGGGTGCCGCCATAAGGTGAAAGTCCGTGCCCAGACTCACTGCTTTGGAAAAAATCCCAAATATCACAGAAATATGAAATTGATATCCTGGAAGAATCAAGCTGGTGGATGTGTGTGTTTTGGCTGAGGCAGGGGCTACTCAGGGGGCTGTGGGGGGCACCTGCAGAAAGGCAGACACGCCTGACCCTGCCCTCAAACACGTAGGGTGTAATGTGGGCTGCAGGCTTGACACCCAATGCTGGGGCAGGGGGTTTACTTCTCCTTTTTAAGAAGAGGGATGAGGCCCTGAATCTGCTGTCTACACCCCAGGGAACTCATCAGGCTGGTCTGACAGGCACCACCCCGACTGATGCCCCTGATGGCCCCTCCCCTAACAGTTGCATCGCCAACCCGCCCAGCCGCACAGAGCCCCCATGACCTGGTGGAGGGGATGACAAGGGACTCTGTCTTGGTGATCCTCCCGCTGGGTGGCAGCCTCTCTGTGAACACGTCCAGGGTGGAGGCCTCAGCCTCGGGGCTGTCCTCAGGCTGTCCAGGCTGCTCCCTCGGGCCCGGCACACCCTGCTGACCAGAGACATCCCTGGAGCCTCCCATGGAAACCGTACCCGTGCTGCAGCCTCTCCAGCCATGTGGCCTCTGGCTTGGGTGAGGGTTTAGGCCTCTTTAGGCTGTGGCTCCTATATGTAGACCCGGCCATACACTGACCAGGGAGCCTGACTGAGCTCAGTTCCAACCACAGGGCTCCCATCCAGGGGACCAGCACCCAGCCTCCCAGGACCTGACCTGCCCTGGGCCCAGGAACCCTAACTAAGGAGACCCCATGCAATGCGGCAGGGGGAACCAGGCATTCCTGGGTGCCATCCACCTGACGGTGGGGTGAGTCCAGGTACCCTGATCCTGAAGGTGGGGTGACTCCGGGGCACCCGGACCCTGAGGGTGGGGTGAGTCCAGGCATCCTGATCCTGAGGGCGGGTGGAATTGAGGCACTCTGACCCTGAAGGTGGGGTGAGTCTGGGGCATCTGGACCCTGAGGGTGGGGGGAATCCAGTGTGCCCTGACCTTGAAGGTGGGGTGAATCCAGGCGCCCTGACCCTGGGGGTGGGTGGGTCCAGGCGCCCTGACCCTGGGGGTGGGGGGAATCCAGTGTGCCCTGACCCCGAAGGTGGAGTGAATTTTGGGATACTCTGACCATCCAGCGGCCTGGCCACCCCTGAGGGCTGACCCCACCTCTGCACACCAGGTGTGACATGAGGACCTACACGTGAGTCCCGCCCCTCCGGGTCAGACCCTTAAAGGCAGCGTTGGCATGCCTGGTGTGCGCAACGGGTGGGTGCAGCCCGAGCCTGCTTACGAGGGCCACCGTGTCAGAAACACTGTCGCTCGGCTGCCTGCCTCCCAGGGACCGCGTCTTCTCGGGCACGTCAGCCTGTTGGGGAGGAGATGGGAATCAGCTTGTGCTCAGCTACAGGTGCCAAGGCACTGACTTCTGGGCTGGTGATGCTGGGGCTCAGGGGAGGCCCAGGGCAGCTGTGTGGCAATGTGTTAGATAGCGGGCGCAGAGTGGCTCCAAGACAGCTGGGCAGGGCCCTGGGCCCAGGCCGTGCTGGGAGATTTGGGCCACACCACAGCCCAGTCGGACCATGGTCTGCTTTGGGAGATCAGTGTGGCCCCACTCACCGGGCTTGGGGGCTCCTTGTGGCTGCGGACGCTGTGGATGCTCCCAATCTCCGTTTGCGAGCTCGAGTGTGACAAGCCTTCAAAGTACGGCCTGGCTCGGGGAACAGGGGAGGGGGAAACGTTAATTTCCAGGACTCTTCTTGCACTGAAAGCACAGTTCTCCCACCACACCTGGAGGGACAGACTGGAGAATCCAACGGCAGAGTAGAGCTGGATCCGGAGAAGAGCCCGTGTCAGTGCACACCCCACTCGCGCCAACCGCAGCACAGGGCACAGAACAATTCTGGAGCCGGCAACACCAAGCCCCAGGCCGACCTGGCTGCCCCTTCCTGGCTCTTCCATCCACCCTGATTTCAGCTGCAGGAAACACACATCCCTGAAACTCATGGCCTTAGCTCCAGGCAAGGCTGCCGGAAACATGAAGGGGCTCTGGGGAGAGCTCCATGGGCCAATCCTGCTGGAGGGCAGCCCTGGGATCTGCAGCCAGCCTGCAGCAAACAGGCGAACATGCTCGACAAAACAATGAGGGTACATCAGACAAAGCAGGCCCTTCCAGACCCACCAGCAGATCAGACCACCCAGGCCCATCCAGGTCCTTCCAAACCATCCAGGCCTACCCAGACTATCCAGGCCCTTCCAGGCTCACCAGACAGATGCAGACCACCCAGGCCAGTCCAGACCATACAGGCTTTTCCAGACCAACCAGGCCCATCCAGGTCCTTCCAAACCATCCAGGCCTACCCAGACTATCCAGACCTTTCTGGACCACCCAGGTCTTTCCACACTACCCACACTGATGCAGGCCACTCACGCCTTTCCGGAAAACCCACGCCTTTCCAGACCAACCAGGTCAATCCGGACCATCCATGCCTTTTCAGACCACACAGGCCTTTTCAGACCATCCAGGCAGATGCAGACCATCCATGCCTTTCCAGACCACCCAGGCCGTTCCAGACCACCCAGGCCCTTCCAGACCATCCAGGCCTCTCCAGACTATCCAGGCCTTTCACACCATCCACGCTGATCCAGGCCACCCGCACCTTACCGGACCACCCATGCCTTTCTAGTCCAACCAGGCCAATCTAGACCATCCACACCTTTCCATACCACCCAGGTCTTTCCAGACCAACCAGGCCCTTGCAGACCATCTGGCCAATCTAGGCCATCCGAGCCGAATGTCTCCCTGGTTGATATAATATGTACACAGAAGGAGGAGGAAGGGAGACCTACGGATTCAATGAGACTTAAAAGACCTTTCAAGTGAAAACAGTTGGACAGGAGGCCAGGCGCACTGGCTCACACCTGTAGTGCCAGCACTTTGGGTGGCCAAGGCAGGTGGTTCGCTTGAGCTCAGGAGTTTGAGACCAGCCCAGGAAACACAGAGAGGCCCTGTCTCTACAAAAAACATAAAATTAGCTGGGTGTGGTGGCGCGTGCCATTGGTCCCAGCTACTGAGGAGGCTGAGGTAGGAGAATCGCTTGGGCCCAGGCGGTTGAGGCTGCAGTGAGCCGTGATTGCACAACTACACTCTAGCCTGGGTGACAGAGCAAGACCTTGTCTCAAAAAACAACTCCCTCGCCCCCCCCAAAACAGACAGGACTTACGCAGTGTCTGGTGCCCCACCCTGGGTGACAAAACCACACGGAAACTCGTTGCTGCAGTGTGTGCCCATTCCAGATCATAGCCCCGAGACGCGCACGCCTCTCCCCAAACTATGAATGCCAGCTGGCCAGGGCTCTGCAGATATAGCCACCACCACGGAGTTTAAGATGGGAGATGATCTGGGCCACACAGGTGTCTCCTACGGAATCACGTGAGCCATTAAAGACAGAGAACTTTCTCCGGCTGAAGGCAGAAGAGATGAGGCAGGAAGGCCAGGGAGACCCAAAGTGTGAGGGGACTTGACTGGGCCTTGCTGGTTCCAAAGGTGGAGGACGGACCCTGGGCCAAGGTAAGAGGACAGTTGCAGCCAGGCGCGATGGCTCACGCCTGTAATCCCAGCACTTTGGGAGGCCGAGGTGGGCGGATCACGAGGTCAGGAGATCGAGACCATGGTGAAACCCCGTCTCTACTAAAATACAAAAAATTAGCCTGGCACGGTGGCGGGCACCTGTAGTCCCAGCTACTCGGGAGGCTGAGGCAGGAGAATGGTGTGAACCCAGGAGGCGGAGCTTGCAGTGAGCCGAGATAGCGCCACTGCACTCCAGCCTGGGCGACACAGCGAGACTCCATCTCAAAAAAAAAAAAAGAAGACAGTTGCCAGAAGGCAAGAATGACCGCCAGCCACCAGGCAGCAGGGCAGCCAGACCCCGTCCTGCAGCCATACAGAGCTGAACTCCATCAACAACCACGCTAGGCCTGCACCACGTGACCTCAGAGCCCCAGTCAGGGCAGCCACTGATACCTCCACCCAAGCCCAGCAAGACCCTGGCCAAGAATGAGGCCACAGCCTCGGGATGGCAACCTCTAGAACAGGAGGAACAGAGGCTGTCTTTGCTGGCCACATCCGCGGTCACCTGTTATGGTGGCTGCTGGCAACTGAAGCAGCAGCAAGTGGAGCTGGGGCTGCCGGGCCAGGTCAGGTGAGGTGGAGGATGCTGCATGGCTGCAGAGCTAACTGGGGCTGCGCCTCCAACATGCAGCAAGGCCACCTTCATGTTGTTTAGGTTAAAAAAGCATGACAGCAAAAGGTCTACCAAGCCTCCTGACTCCGACTGGGGTCTCTGGCTCCTCAGCAGCTGCCCAGAGCCTGGCACCTGCCTTCTGCCTGGTGTGCTTGCCTCCCTGCCCCCAGCTGACTGGGGCCTCCACATCCAGACCCATGCACAGAGCTGTCTGCCCTGCATCCTCTCCTCCTGCCCAGGCCAGGCCCCCTCCAGCCAGTCCCCTCCTCCCACCCAGCCACAGAGACATCTGCCCTCCCTCTCCACCTGCCTCTGCCTCCTCCTCCTCAGGGAGGCGCACCCAGCATGGGGGCTCTACTCCCCACCTGAGTGGATGGAGGTCCTCTGCAGTTCCCAGGGCATCCCCCAGTGACGGATCCCCTACAACAGGGTGCCAGGCCCAGCCCAGCCAGCACCCTGGGGGACCCCTCTCAGTCCTCCCCAGCCCAGAGCTTGCACCGCCTGGCCTGACAGGAGAGTTGCCTGTCAACGCAGCCGCCCACCTCTCCCTCCAGCCACCAGAGTCTTCCCAGGCTTCGAGGCAGCTGGTCCTGCCCACCCCGTCCCCAGGGCTGGACACGGGTCTGCTGGAGTGGCCGCAGAGTGGCCAGGGCATCTGAAATGGCTGCTCCTCCCCACCCCACCCCATAGGGCTCACCGCAGCTTTGGCTTGGGGGTGCTAAGGACGCTGTCATCGTCTTCCATGTCGGGGCCACTGTCACTGGGGTGCTCCATGTCCAGCGTGTCATATAGCAGGTCCAGATCCTCCTCCGCCTCAGGGATGTGCTCCGCAGGGTCCTGTTCCGAGTCCAGGACCTGCATGGGTGCCAGGCAAGCATGAGGACCAGGCAGGAGTTCCCTGCAGTGGCCCATGCTGCCCCGTTGGGGGCACCCGAGACCCCAGAGTCTGCAGGAACAACAGGAGGCGGGCGCCCGGCCACCAAACCCCACTGCTCAGCATGGCTGTGGTCCAGCTTCTGTCTTGGAGCTCGGGATGATCACTGAGGACCCCAGGTCCCCAGGTCCCGGTGCGTGTGACGTGACTCCACCTTGCCTGAGCTGGTACAGTCATCCGGGCCACCAGGGTGCATGGAGGGCTTGGGTGCAGGCAGGTGAGCTCTGACAGGTGTGGGCCGCTGTGCAGCCACCACCACAACCAAGATACAAACTGCTCCCCACACCCAGGAGGCTCCCCTCTGCCTCCTCTAGTGCGCCCCTCCTTCAGCCCCAGGTCCCGGATCTTACTCTGTCCCTGTACGTTCTGCCCCTTCCCGAGTGCTACTANCATCCAGGCAGATGCAGACCATCCATGCCTTTCCAGACCACCCAGGCCGTTCCAGACCACCCAGGCCCTTCCAGACCATCCAGGCCTCTCCAGACTATCCAGGCCTTTCACACCATCCACGCTGATCCAGGCCACCCGCACCTTACCGGACCACCCATGCCTTTCTAGTCCAACCAGGCCAATCTAGACCATCCACACCTTTCCATACCACCCAGGTCTTTCCAGACCAACCAGGCCCTTGCAGACCATCTGGCCAATCTAGGCCATCCGAGCCGAATGTCTCCCTGGTTGATATAATATGTACACAGAAGGAGGAGGAAGGGAGACCTACGGATTCAATGAGACTTAAAAGACCTTTCAAGTGAAAACAGTTGGACAGGAGGCCAGGCGCACTGGCTCACACCTGTAGTGCCAGCACTTTGGGTGGCCAAGGCAGGTGGTTCGCTTGAGCTCAGGAGTTTGAGACCAGCCCAGGAAACACAGAGAGGCCCTGTCTCTACAAAAAACATAAAAATTAGCTGGGTGTGGTGGCGCGTGCCATTGGTCCCAGCTACTGAGGAGGCTGAGGTAGGAGAATCGCTTGGGCCCAGGCGGTTGAGGCTGCAGTGAGCCGTGATTGCACAACTACACTCTAGCCTGGGTGACAGAGCAAGACCTTGTCTCAAAAAACAACTCCCTCGCCCCCCCCAAAAACAGACAGGACTTACGCAGTGTCTGGTGCCCCACCCTGGGTGACAAAACCACACGGAAACTCGTTGCTGCAGTGTGTGCCCATTCCAGATCATAGCCCCGAGACGCGCACGCCTCTCCCCAAACTATGAATGCCAGCTGGCCAGGGCTCTGCAGATATAGCCACCACCACGGAGTTTAAGATGGGAGATGATCTGGGCCACACAGGTGTCTCCTACGGAATCACGTGAGCCATTAAAGACAGAGAACTTTCTCCGGCTGAAGGCAGAAGAGATGAGGCAGGAAGGCCAGGGAGACCCAAAGTGTGAGGGGGACTTGACTGGGCCTTGCTGGTTCCAAAGGTGGAGGACGGACCCTGGGCCAAGGTAAGAGGACAGTTGCAGCCAGGCGCGATGGCTCACGCCTGTAATCCCAGCACTTTGGGAGGCCGAGGTGGGCGGATCACGAGGTCAGGAGATCGAGACCATGGTGAAACCCCGTCTCTACTAAAAATACAAAAAATTAGCCTGGCACGGTGGCGGGCACCTGTAGTCCCAGCTACTCGGGAGGCTGAGGCAGGAGAATGGTGTGAACCCAGGAGGCGGAGCTTGCAGTGAGCCGAGATAGCGCCACTGCACTCCAGCCTGGGCGACACAGCGAGACTCCATCTCAAAAAAAAAAAAAGAAGACAGTTGCCAGAAGGCAAGAATGACCGCCAGCCACCAGGCAGCAGGGCAGCCAGACCCCGTCCTGCAGCCATACAGAGCTGAACTCCATCAACAACCACGCTAGGCCTGCACCACGTGACCTCAGAGCCCCAGTCAGGGCAGCCACTGATACCTCCACCCAAGCCCAGCAAGACCCTGGCCAAGAATGAGGCCACAGCCTCGGGATGGCAACCTCTAGAACAGGAGGAACAGAGGCTGTCTTTGCTGGCCACATCCGCGGTCACCTGTTATGGTGGCTGCTGGCAACTGAAGCAGCAGCAAGTGGAGCTGGGGCTGCCGGGCCAGGTCAGGTGAGGTGGAGGATGCTGCATGGCTGCAGAGCTAACTGGGGCTGCGCCTCCAACATGCAGCAAGGCCACCTTCATGTTGTTTAGGTTAAAAAAGCATGACAGCAAAAGGTCTACCAAGCCTCCTGACTCCGACTGGGGTCTCTGGCTCCTCAGCAGCTGCCCAGAGCCTGGCACCTGCCTTCTGCCTGGTGTGCTTGCCTCCCTGCCCCAGCTGACTGGGGCCTCCACATCCAGACCCATGCACAGAGCTGTCTGCCCTGCATCCTCTCCTCCTGCCCAGGCCAGGCCCCTCCAGCCAGTCCCCTCCTCCCACCCAGCCACAGAGACATCTGCCCTCCCTCTCCACCTGCCTCTGCCTCCTCCTCCTCAGGGAGGCGCACCCAGCATGGGGCTCTACTCCCCACCTGAGTGGATGGAGGTCCTCTGCAGTTCCCAGGGCATCCCCAGTGACGGATCCCCTACAACAGGGTGCCAGGCCCAGCCCAGCCAGCACCCTGGGGACCCCTCTCAGTCCTCCCCAGCCCAGAGCTTGCACCGCCTGGCCTGACAGGAGAGTTGCCTGTCAACGCAGCCGCCCACCTCTCCCTCCAGCCACCAGAGTCTTCCCAGGCTTCGAGGCAGCTGGTCCTGCCCACCCCGTCCCCAGGGCTGGACACGGGTCTGCTGGAGTGCCGCAGAGTGGCCAGGGCATCTGAAATGGCTGCTCCTCCCCACCCCACCCCATAGGGCTCACCGCAGCTTTGGCTTGGGGGTGCTAAGGACGCTGTCATCGTCTTCCATGTCGGGGCCACTGTCACTGGGGTGCTCCATGTCCAGCGTGTCATATAGCAGGTCCAGATCCTCCTCCGCCTCAGGGATGTGCTCCGCAGGGTCCTGTTCCGAGTCCAGGACCTGCATGGGTGCCAGGCAAGCATGAGGACCAGGCAGGAGTTCCCTGCAGTGGCCCATGCTGCCCCGTTGGGGCACCCGAGACCCCAGAGTCTGCAGGAACAACAGGAGGCGGGCGCCCGGCCACCAAACCCCACTGCTCAGCATGGCTGTGGTCCAGCTTCTGTCTTGGAGCTCGGGATGATCACTGAGGACCCCAGGTCCCCAGGTCCCGGTGCGTGTGACGTGACTCCACCTTGCCTGAGCTGGTACAGTCATCCGGGCCACCAGGGTGCATGGAGGGCTTGGGTGCAGGCAGGTGAGCTCTGACAGGTGTGGGCCGCTGTGCAGCCACCACCACAACCAAGATACAAACTGCTCCCCACACCCAGGAGGCTCCCCTCTGCCTCCTCTAGTGCGCCCCTCCTTCAGCCCCAGGTCCCGGATCTTACTCTGTCCCTGTACGTTCTGCCCCTTCCCGAGTGCTACTACCTAAGAGGGATCACGCTGCCTGCAGCTCTGGGGGCGGGGGCGGCACCATCCACCCAGTGTGGCACACTTCATGTTCCTCTGTGTCCCCACCCAAATCTCACCTTGAATTGTAATCCCCATAAGCCCCACGTGCCAAGGGTGGGACAGGTGGAGGTGACTGGTCCTGGGGGTGTTTCCTCCACACTGTTCTCATAATGAGCACGTCCTATGAGATCTGATGGTTTTATAAGTGTCTGGCATTTCCCCTGCTGGCACCCACTCCGATCTGCTGCCCCGTAAATAAGGTGCCTGCTTCACCTTCTGCCATGATTGAAAGCTTCCTGAGGCCTCCCCAGCCATGCTGAACGGAGTCAACTAAACCTCTTTCCTTTATAAACTTCCTCAGATGGTTCTGCAGTGCACCGCTGAGTGGCTGGACCCCAGTCCATCGGATCACCAGCTGACGGGCGTGATGACCGTCACAGACGAAGCTGCTGGGAACGTCTGCGTGGGTCCATGCATGTGTGTGTTCACCTCCCTGAAGTCAACACTGAAGAATGGGGCTGCTGGGTTTCTGGCAACTGCTTCCTGGGGCTGCCACGCCACCTTACGTTCCCCCAGCAGCGTGTGGGTTCCTGCTGTTACACCTCATCCTGTTGTATTCCATTTGTTCCAGCCATCCTAGTGGGGATCAAGCAGTGTCTCACTGTGGTTTGGTTTACATTTCCCTAATGACCAGTGATAATGATCATGATGATCACGTACTTATTGGCTACTTGTGTGTCTTTGAAGAAATTTATTCCGAAAGATCCCTATCTTTTTTTTTTGGAGGTGGAGTCTCGCACTGTCTGTCGCCCAGGCTGGAGTGCAGTGGTGCGATCTTGGCTCACTGTAAGCTCCGCCTCCTGGGTTCATGCCATTCTCCGGCCTCAGCCTCGGGACTATAGGCACCCGCCACCACACCTGGCTAATTTTTTGTATTTTTAGTAGAGACAGGGTTTCACCGTGTTAGCCAGGATGGTCTCGATCTCTTGATCTTGTGATCCACCCGCCTCGGCCTCTCAAAGTGCTGGGATTACAGGCATGAGCCACTGTGCCCGGCCCCCTGCCCATTTTTTAATTGGACAATTCACTCTTCTTTGTTTTTGAGAAAGGGTCTTGCTTTGTTGCCCAGGCTAGAGTGCAGTGGCACAATCATAGTTCACTACAGCCTCGACCTCCTGGGCTCAAGTGATCTTCCCACATCAGCCCCCAAAGTGCTGGAATTACAGGTGTGAGCCACTGTGCCTGGTTCTGACCAGTGATAATCACTTTATTAAAATAGTTGGCTTAAGCATCTGCAATGGTGATGTCAACCACGGCTCGGAGCTCAATTCCAATGGAGCAATCAGCCTCACAATCCAGGATGGACCAGGCAGGTCCACAGGCCGCTTCTGGATTCTTGTCTGGAAGTGATCCTGTGTCTGAGAACCTTCACAAGGTGTTTTTCTTAGTGATTCTCAAAGTCTTGGCAGGCATCAGAGCTGGTCCTTTCACTTTGAGATTCTTTTTCTCCGTGCCCCTGATAAGCCAGCACACACCTCCAGGGATTTTACATTGCGGCTGGTCAGGGTAATTCTAATTTAAGGAATCACCCCACCGGCTCCAGAGGTGTCCTTCTGGCGTCTTTAAAAGCCACGGCCGTGAGGCGGCTTCCTGGTCGACTTCTCGGCACAAGTGGACAGCAGTCAGGGCAGGAGTGGGCGGGCCCTAGCTCCGTAGCACCTGAGACTGCATCGTTCTCAAAGCAATGGACAAGTCAGCTTTTAACTGGATTGTGTCTTTATTTTTCAGTTATAAGCATTCTTTATGTGTTCTGGATTCAAGCCCCTTATCACATACATGATTTGCAAAAAACATTCTTCTGTTCTACTGTTTCGCTTTCTTGATGGCACTGTTTGGAGCACAAAAGTGTAAAATGTTGCTGTGGTCCAGAAAAACTTACCTTTTGTCGCTTGTGCTTTTGGTGTCACATGTAAGAAACCCCTGCCTAACCCAAGGTGATAAGATTGGCCCATTTTCTCCGAAGAGTTTTATAATCTTAGCTCACAGATGGAGATACTTGATCTATTTCAAGTTTGTTTGTTTTTTCTTTTGAGATAGAGTCTCACTCTGTCACCCAGGCTGGAGTGCAATGATGTGATCTTGGCTCACTGCAACCTCTGCCTCCCGGTTTCAAGCGTTTCTCCCACCTCAGGCTCCCAGGTAGCTGGGACTACAGGCACCTGCCATGATATGATGCCTGGCTAATTGTTTTTGTATTTTTAGTAGAGACAGGATTTCACCATGTTGGCCAGGCTGGTTTCAAACTCCTGACGTCAAGTGATCCACCTGCCTCGGCCACCCAAAGTGCTGGGATTACAGGTGTGAGCCACTGTACCCAGCTGATGCATTTTGAGTTAATTCTTGAATATGGTGTGAGGTAGGGGTCCAAATTCCTTTTGTTTGAGGCAAGGGCTCACTCTGGTTGCCCAGGCTGGAGTGCAATGGCATGATCTCAGCTCACTGCAGCTTCCACCTCCTGGACTCAGGTGATTCTCCCACCTCAGCCTTCCGAGTAGCTGGGATTACAGGCGCATACCACCACGCCTGGCCAATTTTTTGTATTTTTAGTACAGATGGGGTTTCACTATGTGGACTTATGCAATCTGCCTGCCTCAGCCTCCCAGAGTGCTGGGATTACAGGCATGAGCCACCACAGCTGGCTGAAATTCCTTCTTGTGCACATGGATATCCAGGGGTCCTAGCACCTTTCTTGAAGACTGCTCTTCCCCAATGGGTGTCTTGACATCCTTGTTCACCATCACTTGCCCATAAATGGAAGGGTTCACTTGTGGACTATCACCTCCATTCCACTGACCTCTATGCCTGTCCCTGGGCCAGCCCGCAGAGTCTGGATTACTACTGTGGTTTTGTAGTATGTTTTGAAATTGGGAAGTATGAATCTTTTTTCTTCAAGACTGTTCTGTCTGCCCTGAGTCCCTTGCATTTACACATAAATTTTAGCTGGTCAATTTCTACAAAAACACAGCTGGAATCTGATAGGCACCGCGTTGAAGTTGTACATCAATTTAGGGAGTAGTGCCACCTTAACAAGACTGTTTTCCAATTCATGAACATGTGACATCTTTCCACTTATTTATATCTTCTTTCTTTAAAAAATATTTCATAGTTTCACTGTATAAGCCTTACTCATTATAAAAATCAGGTTGCTTTTCCTCCTGGGTTTAGAGAGTTTTTAATATATCTATTGGATACAAATCTTTACCAGGTATGTTATTTGCAAATATCTTCTGTCAATCTGTGGCTTATCCTTTTTTTTTTTTTTTTTTTTTTGAGATGGAGTCTCACTCTGTCGCCCAGGTTGGAGTGCAGTGGCGCGATCTCCGCACACTGCAAGCTCTGCCTCCTGGGTTCATGCCATTCTCCTGCCTCAGCCTCCTGAGTAGCTGGGACTACAAGCGCCTGCCACCACGCCCAGCTAATTTTCTGGATTTTAGTACAGACGGGATTTCACCACGTTAGCCAGGATGGTCTCGATCTCCTGACCTCATGATCCACCCACTTCGGCCTCCCAAAGTGCTGAGATTACAGGCGTGTGCCACCACGCCCAGCCAGCTTTTCATTCTTTTAACAGTATCTTTCAGAAAGCAAATTTCTACTTTTGTTTATTGTGTTACAAAATATAAAACATAATATTTTCCATTTTATCTATTTTTAGGTGTATAGTTCAGTGGCATTAGTGCAGGATTTAAGTTCGTATTTTTTTTTTTTTTTTTTTT
>NW_016814962.1:494603-523590 GCF_001698545.2 Rhinopithecus bieti | reverse complement strand
TTTTTTTTTTTTCTTTTTTTTTTTTGAGACGGAGTCTCGCTCTGTCGCCCAGGCTGGAGTGCAGTGGCCGGATCTCAGCTCACTGCAAGCTCTGCCTCCTGGGTTCATGCCATTCTCCTGCCTCAGCCTCCTGAGTAGCTGGGACTACAAGCGCCTGCCACCACGCCCAGCTAATTTTTCTGGATTTTTAGTACAGACGGGATTTCACCACGTTAGCCAGGATGGTCTCGATCTCCTGACCTCATGATCCACCCACTTCGGCCTCCCAAAGTGCTGAGATTACAGGCGTGTGCCACCACGCCCAGCCAGCTTTTCATTCTTTTAACAGTATCTTTCAGAAAGCAAATTTCTACTTTTGTTTATTGTGTTACAAAATATAAAACATAATATTTTCCATTTTATCTATTTTAGGTGTATAGTTTGGGGCATTAGTTAGGGATTTAAGTTCGTTTTTTTTTTTTTTTTTTTTTTTTGAGATGGAGTCTCGCTCTGTCGCCTAGGCTGGAGCGCAGTGGCCGGATCTCAGCTCACTGCAAGCTCCGCCTCCTGGGTTTATGCCATTCTCCTCCTCAGCCTCCCGAGTAGCTGAGACTACAGGCGCCCGCCACCTCGCCCGGCTAGTTTTTTGTATTTTTTTTAGTAGAGACGGGGTTTCACTGTGTTAGCCAGGATGGTCTCGATCTCCTGACCTCGTGATCCGCCCGTCTCGGCCTGCCAAAGTGCTGGGATTACAGGCTTGAGCCACCGCGCCCGGCCAAGTTCATATTTTTTAAGGCTTAGAATCTATGTAATTTAAATTTTAGGCTTTTACATTTAGGAATATGATCCAGTCAAGCTGAATTCTGCACATGGTGTGCACTGTCAAGCCTCAGTTTTTCTGTGAAAAGATACTTTCTCCGATGAACTTGGTAGCCTTGTTGAAAATCAAGCGACTCTCCAGGTGTGCCACCTTTCCCAATGAAAAACACAGAAGGCAGCCCTCAGCAGAAGCTTTCCCTGTGAGCCGAAGCTGAGGACTGTAGGGAACAGACGTCACTCTGGTTCATCCTCACAGGACGGGTCCCAAGCAGAGCCCTGCTCTCCTCCTCACCAGACCCACTGTGTGGCGCCTGGGCACAGGGCAGCCTGGATGCCGGTGCTCTGTGGTCAGCCTGGGGGCTGTGAACGTTTATACCCCCAAAACTCCTATGCTGAAACCTGACCACCAAGGTGCCAGAATTAGCAGGCAGGGCCTCCACCAGGTGGTTAGGGCCCGAGAGCTCTGCCCTGCTGATTGGGCTCAGCGCCCTGGTGAGAGAGGCTTGAGGGAGCTTGTCAGTTCCTTCCACCACACAAGACACCAAAGGTGCCCTCTATGGGAAGCAGGCCCCCAGACACCAAATCTACTGGCACTTTGAACTTGGGACTCACAGCCTCCAGAACTGTGAGAAATACATTTTGGTTGTTTATAAATTTCCCAGTCTAAAGTATTTTGTTATAGCAGCATGAACAATCTCAGACGGCTGTAATCCAGGCAGGTGACCTCATCTCATTGTGCATCTCCTGACCAGTGAGGGTTACTGTGAAGTCCTGGGCAGGGGGCAGTGCCAGGCGAGAAGCTCCCAGTGGCCAAGACACAGGTTCGGAGCTGCAGTGGAGATGGTCTGGTCTTTGCAGAAAAGGGATGGGTGGAAAATAAGGAAAGAGATCCCATCGCTCCATTAAAGTACTGTGTTGACCTGTGTGAATTTCACGCAAAACTGCGCAATTATCCCTATGAAAATGATGTCCTCTCCCTGAACAGCGTCTGTGATGTTGGCCCATTTTTTCACCGTTTGGGCTGTGAGTCTCGGAACCATAATCTGTGTAAGTGAAATGCATTCTGGGACTCAGTTCAGTTGCCCATGTGAGTGCAGAATCCCACGGTCAAGAGTCAACCAAGAACATCCACCCCTGAACCCACAGGTGCTCGACAGGGTTCAAGGAAGCCCCAGGCCAGGGAGCCGACTTGGCCAAGTCCCATCTTCAGCTGGACTTGGGAATGTTCCAATCCAAGATGCAAACCAAGACACAGGGGCCCGAGGACCACCCCAGTAGCGGAGCTGCCCTTCCTCTGCAGCCAGTTGGTGATGTTACGCTGTTCCCAGAAACGCTGCCTGCCCCACCCGGCCACAAATCACCTGTTTCTGCACATGCACCTGACAGCCTCCCTGAGTGTGTGCCCCGGAGGCTGATCCAGGTGCATCCCGAGTATGTTAGGACACAGCGCCATCTACAGGCAGCGTCCTCTCAGGCCGACAGGTGACAACACTGCTTCAGGGCTGAAATGCTTCAACGCCACCTCTTCACTTGCGGTCCTGAACCCAGGCACGTTTTTCTTCTGACATTAAAGAAACAACAAAGGCTGGACGCGGTGGCTCACGCCTGTAATCCCAGCACTTTGGGAGGCCGAGGCAAACAGATCACTTGAGGCCAGGAGTTCAAGACCAGCCTGGCCAACAGGGTGAAACCCTGTTGAACCCAGGAGGCAGAGGTTGCAGTGAGCTGAGATTTGAGCGTTTTGTTTTGTTTGAGACGGAGTCTCACTGTGTCGCCCAGGCTACAGTACAGTGGCGCAATCTCGGCTCACTGCAAGCTCCGCCTCCCAGGTTCACTCCATTCTCCTGCCTCAGCCTCCCGAGTAGCTGGGACTACAGGCGCCCGCCACCACGCCCAGCTAATGGTATTTTTAGTAGAGACGGGGTTTCACCATGTTAGCCAGGATGGTCTCGATCTCCTGACCTCGTGATCCGCCCGCCTCGGCCTCCCAAAGTGCTGGGATTACAGGCTTGAGCCACCGCGCCCGGCCTAAAAGATGAACATTAAAAACCCATGGAATGTCAATAGTGGGGGGCTGTCAGGTGGGGAGGAGTCCATGGGAACTCTGTACTTTCTGCTCAATTTTGCTGTAAATCTAAAACTGCTCTAAAAGCTAAAGTCTATTTATAAAAAAACAAACACACAAACTAATGGTTACACCCCCTGAAAATGACTTCCCAACTTCCAGTGTATTCACGACTTGTACTTCAGCAGAGACCCAGCGGGTAACCTGGAGCCTGGGAGGCAGTGCCACTGTTACTGCACCTCACAGTGATACTGGCAGGGCTGTGCAGACAGTGAGCGGCAGAACCAGATGTGGCCCAGAGACAGACTGCAGAGGCCTCCTCCTGACCAGGTGCTGCTGTAGGCGTGGGGGCTGTGAGCAGAAGGCGCGGTGCACTCACCTCATCGGACACTTTGAACCTCCGCAGCAGCGCCACCACTTTCTGCTTGAAGTTTTGTTGCTGCAAGACAAGCAATGTAGAGTCAGACCTGCTGCCAGAGCCGCAGACCCGCCACTGGAGCCACTTCCTCAGGCCGCAGGGAGGCCACACCCAGGCCCGCCGTGGGAGGGCAGCGAGGCCTCAGCACCAGCAGTGCTGATGGATTCGCACGTAGCTCCCAGAAGCTTCCCAACAGGCCTGAGGTCTGACAGTTCCATTCCTGGCCAAGGGGGACCCGGGGAGGCATGTGCAAACTCCATGGTTGTTCCAGAAACCTCTGCAGCCCTTCCCAGGCTCACGGGGCCCTTCCTTCAGCACCCCCTCCCAGGAAAGTCCCTGGCCAACTCCAGAAGGAAGGTGCTGGGCACCCATGTGGGGTGGGCAGGTGGGCGAGTGTGGGGTAGTGCGTGCTCCAAGAGCCTGAGCCCCATGGGCGCCTCGTGCCACCCTGGACTGCAGAACCTTGGCTCCAGCCACTGGGTGAGCGGGACCCTCAGCCACCCTCTCGGGGGCCAACCCTACAAAGGCAGCCCACGCCTTCCCTCCACAGCAGCTGGGCCCAAGGGGGCCCTGGAATGGAGGGCAAGCTAGTGTTCGGCACAGTGGGGTAGATCTCCAGGCCAGCAAGACATAGCTTCACCACTCCAGAGCAGCTCGCCCATCCCTGGCACTGTCTGCCCACAGTACCCCCTTGAATGCTGCCAGAGGAGGTGGCGGTGTCTGGGCTGGCCTGTGCCCACGTCCCTCGTCAGCACCAGGCACAGGGCTCCCCCACCACCTGCGCTGGCCTCCCTGGAACCAGGCCTGTCCTTGGGGTGTCCAGGCACCAGGTGGTGGGCCCTCTGTGCCGGTGCTGGACATGGCCTCTGAGGAAAGAGCTGCCTGAGCTTTCCTCATGGAAAAAATGCCCGACAGCCCCACCAAGTTCCTGGGGACCGTGGGGCCAGGTAGGCCAGATCTCAAACAAAAACGAGGGAACCAGCCCACTCAGGTGTATGTGGGCACCTGACAGGACAAAGGGGAGGATGGCCTCCCTGGGGCTCTGCACATGGAGTGAGCCCGGCAGTGAGGCAGCCTCCCAGCCTTGCTCAGGGCCCACTGGGCCCAGTGGCCACACAAGGCTGAAGCCAGGAGATGTGGTGGGGCGGGGGAGAGAGTGGCACCCAAGAGACTGGCAACCAGGGGGTCTGCCACGGGACATGCTGCTGTGACCTGGGATGGATCTCACTTCCCACGCCCGTGTCCCCCACCACGCCCGGGCTCCCAGTGTCCTCCCCCACCCTCGCCTTCCCCAGCATTCAAAGAAGCAGTCTCCACCGACCCTGGTCATGGACGTCGTTCTTACAATCGATCTCCGCTGCTTCTTCGGCTTCCCCACGTCGAAGTCGTCCTCGTCCAAGTCCTGCAGAGACACACGCAGTGGCTGAGGCCATGGCAGCCTGCATGGCGCCGGAAGAACCCTGCCAGCCTCAGCGTGGGCGATGGGAGAGGCCCAGCACTGAGAGCCAACCTGCTTCCCAAGACTCTCAGAGCCACCTGCACACAAACTCGAGCCCGTGGGGTCGGGGGACGAGAGACGGGCGGCCAACCAGGGGCCAGGCCTGTGGCTCACCCACCCTCATGAGGCCCTGGTAACGGCTGGTGAGGACCCCACAGACCCCAGGACACCCGGTGTGAGCCGGGAGAGGGTGCGGAGCCCCGGCCCCAGGTCACCTGCCCCTGCACAGCGTCGTCACTAGCCTCCTGCTCGGAGGAGAAGCTCTCATACTCCTCCTCAGAGTAGTTATCTGCGGAATGAACAGACAGAAGGGAGGGTGCCGTGAGATTCCACCCAGGAAACCAGGCGGTGGCCACCCCCAGGCTTCCCTGGACACAGAGTTGGGGCAGCCAGGAGGTGGATCCATGCAGGACAGAGGGGCTCCAGACACAGGTGCTGTGGCCCCGAGCTCCCAGAGTCCACTGGCAACAGTCTAGATTGGGGTTGGCAGGAAGTGGGGAGGGGCAGGGAGGGCAAAGGGGGCCACATGAACTGCTCCAGCCCCCACGGCCGCTCCTACTGGCTGGCATTTCAGCCTGGATTTGCGCCAACTGGGTCTCCCCCGCCTGAGGAGTAGGAGAGGCGCTGGTGACCCTGCTGGGGTGGCGGCAGCCGTGGCACCTGCCTATGCCGGGCCCTGCACCCAGACCAGCAAGGGCATCACAGTGTGACTCCACAGCTCTTTTTGAGGACACTCAGGACTCAGACCTCTTGACCAAGAAGCTGCAGCCAGCGGGGCAGAGCAGGGACCTGTGGCAGCCCGGGCCCCATAACAGCGCATGCCTCTGTTGTGGCTTCCAGACAGGAGAGCAACTGACACGTGCTCCAGACCCCCGACTCCTTAAGCCAAGCTGGATGGTTTCTGCCACCCGATGTGCCGTGGCTGGGAGATGGCCTCCCCACGGCAGGGGCAGGAGCAGGCTGGTACCGCACTCACCCGTGGACTTGGCCTTGGGGCCGGCCTGCATGGCGCTGTCCTCGTGGTCAATGGGCTGGCTGGACAGGGAGGCAATCCAGATCTCGGCTGCCTTGACGGGGGCCTCCTTGATGCTGCTGCAGAGGCTCAGCACCTGGCCGCCTTCAGACGGGTGCTGCATCACCTGTAGGCCGGGGCACGGTTCTAGAAAGCGCCACGACAGGAAGGAGCCCGGTGCCCTGGTGTGTGGGCTGGGGTTTCTGAAGGGCTTTCTCTCTCAGTGACAGCAAGGGCAGACCTCGGCAGGGCAGCCACATGGCAGGGAGCATCCAGTGGACAGGAAACGTGGCCACTGGGGAGAGGGACGGATACGAGAGGCGGACACAGGACTCAGGTGGACACACGAGAGGAACACGGGAGCTTTCGTGAACAGGCCATAAGGAGAGGGCATGGGGCTGTGCTGGGAAGGCCAGTGTCAGGCACGGCCATGAGGGACTGAGACGGACAGAGAGAGGTGTCTGTGGCA
The DNA here is from genome assembly GCF_001698545.2 of Rhinopithecus bieti. Classification (NCBI taxonomy): domain Eukaryota; kingdom Metazoa; phylum Chordata; class Mammalia; order Primates; family Cercopithecidae; genus Rhinopithecus; species Rhinopithecus bieti. Next base: position 517,330 of record NW_016814962.1, on the reverse strand, counting down.
CTCCTGATCTCAGGCACACCTGCTGTCCACACAAAGCCACCCAGGAAGATCCTGGGCCCCCTGCTCCAACTCTGCCTCCACCCCTCCACCCACTCAAGACCTCAGCAGCAGCAAAACAGTGTGAAGCCGGCCACCCAACCCACAGGAGTCAATGCCCAGGACCAGTGTCTGTGGGGGACCAAGGAGGAGCAGCCGGAGCACTCTCAGCCAGGCCGGAATCTCCAACAGCAGGAGACACCCACCAGGCCTGGCTCACAGGCCAGGTCAAGACCCTCTGTTGTGAGAGACTCAAACCAGGGAGTGGCAGAACAAGCCCCGGCCCCTCCTGCAGCCACAACCCGCGCCTAGGCATGGCCCCGCCGTGCCCCATGCCAGCCTCAGAACCACACGCCACAATGACAACTCTCAGACACTCACAGCCTTGGGGCCATCTGTGCTCTAGAAGCCGCCTTTTGGGACTATTGGTTCACATCCAGATGTTAGGATTTTATAGACCAGATTTATTTATTTATTATTTTTTTGAGACGGAGTCTCACTCTGTGGCCCAGGCTAGAGTACAATGGCGTGATCTTGGCTCACTGCAACTTCCGCCTCCTGGGTTCAAGCGATTCTCTTGCTCCAGCTTCCCGAGTACCTGGGATTACGGGCGTCCGCCAGCATGCCCAGCTAAGTTTTTTATTTTTAGTAGAAATGGGGTTTCACCACGTTTGTCAGGATGGTCTCAAACTCCTGATCTCAAACGATCTGCCCGCCTCGGCCTCCCAAAGATTACAGGCGTGAGCCACCACGCCCGGCCGACCAGGTTTATTTTTATTGTGGGGTCCTGATTTGGGCTGCTAATTCTTCAGTTAATCAAAGTAAAAAAAAGTTCAGAAGTTTACATCTGCCCTCACCTTCATTTCAGAAAATTACAAAGGGTAGCTGGCAGCTTCTGCCAACACTCGCACCCACTGCTGATACCCTTGTGCCCACATACTCGCCGGGGCACACGCAGCCTCACGTACTTGGAGGCTGCTGTTGTCCGGGCCCCCAGCACCCTGAGTCGCCTTCTCAGAGTGACGTCTCACGTGGCAGGATCTCAGTGTCACGCAGGAGTGAGAACCTGTAAGCTCAGAAGCCCTTGTTCAGAAACGCTGAGTCCCTGCTGGGCATCCCAATACAATGAGCTCAGTGGGGAGGGGACTGCTGGGACGGGGTCCTGGAGGAATCAGGTGGGGCTCAGGCGGCGCTACACCTGCTCACACCACCTTCCACGGGGCTCAGAGGGGTCCGGGCCCTTTTTCTCCCAAGAAAACCCTGCTCACTTCCTCCTTCAGGTGGGAGGGCAGAAAGGAACGGGGCCTCTTGACAAAGATGCTTTTGCTGGGATCCCTGCAGCTAGCTGTAATGGGAATGCTCTGCTGGGCCCGCAGCGGGCCAGGGGCAGGTTGTGGAGTAGCCCCCGCTCCTCTCAGCCTGTCGTCGACCTTTATGTGAACACTATTTTGATATCTGCATGCCCTGGAAGTCCCAGGCCCCATGCTCCGGGCTGCCCGTTCCCCTCCTCCTGACAATGCTCCTTGATGCGTGCGTCCTCCTGGCAAGGGGCCAACCACCCCTGAGCTCGGCACTCCCCAGGGCTGCTGCTGGCTGGCCGGCAGGTCACTGTCCTGGACTGTGGTCATTCCCACTCCTGCCCCTGCTGACCCTGAGACCACCCTCCTGGGTTAGTCCAGCAGATGCTCTTTGGATGCTCAGTGATCCTCAACAAAGGGCTGGAGCTGCCTCACCAAGGAGGGTGGCCCCAGGGCCCAGCTCCCTCTGCCCCTGACCCTGACAGGCTGCTCCCTCTTCCATTTTCAAATAGATTTGAGTGACATGGAAAATTGAGGCCGGGCACAATGGCTCATACCTGTCATCCTAGCACTTTGGGAGGTCTAGGCAGGTGGATGGCTTGAGCTCAGGAGTTTGAGACCAGCCTGGGCAACATGGCGAAACTGTCTCTACCAAAAACTATAAAAAATTAGTCGGGCATGGTGGCGCGCACCTGCAGTCCCAGCTACTGGGGGACTGAGGTGGGAGGATTGCTTGGGCCCAGGGGCTTGAGGCTGCAGTGAGCCAAGATCACACCACTGCACTCCAGCCTGGGTGACAAAGACCCTGTCTCAAAAAAAGAAAGAAAGAAAATTGCTCAGGACGTCACACTTAATTGTACAAATAGTATAATACAAATTTTGCGAAAACAAATAGTCATGCACCACGTAATGACAGAGGTATGTCCTGAGACATGCATGGTGAGGAGACCTCATCATCTTGCCAACATCACAGCATGCAAACCTGGGTGGTGCCGCCCACCACGCGCCCAGGCTGCAGCCCTCACTCCACTGTGCTCTGCCGTACTGCGCTTTGCAGATCTTTTGTTTCTCACAGTGAAGGCTTTTGGCAACCCCGCACCAAGCAAGTCTAACGGCGCCACTTAACCAACCGCAAGCGCTCACTTTGTGTCTGTGTCACATTTTGGTAATTCTCCCAATATTTCAAAACTCTCACTATTATTAAATCTGTATGGTGATCTGTGATCCGTGAGCTACGGTGTGACTGCTGCGATTGCTTTGGGGCACCACGAACATCACCCATGTGAGACGGGGAACTGAATCAGTGGATGTGGAATCAGTGCATTCTGGCTGCTCAGCCCACCGGCCATCCCCCGTGTCTCTGTCTCTCCTCGGGCCTCTCTCTTCCAAGACACAACAATACGGAAATTAGGCTAATTACTAACTCTACAATGGCCCCTAAGTGTTCAAGTGAAAGGAAGGGTTGCACATCCCTTTCAATGAGAACCTAGAAATGACTGAGTTTAGTGAGGAAGTCATGTCAGAGGCCAGATGGTGAAGGCGAGGCCTCTTATACTAAATCACCAAGCAGTGAATGCAAAGAGAAAGTTCCTGAGGGAAGGAAAAGTGCAGCTCCAGTGAACACAGGAGTGAGAATCAGCAAAGCAGCAGTCTCAGTGCTGATGTGGACAGAGTGAGTGGCCGGGATGGAAGATGGAACCAGACAACACTCCCTTAAGCCAAAGCCTCATCTGGAGCAAGGCCCTGACTCCCTTCACCTCTATGAAGGCTGAGAGGTGAGGAGTGTGCAGAAGAAGATTGGAGCTGGCAGAAGTTGGTTCATGAGGTTTTAGGAAAGCAGCCGTCTCTGTAACATAGAAATGCAACGTGAAGCAGCAAGTGCTGATGGAAAAGCTGCAGCGAGTTCTCCAGAAGATCCAGCTCAGATCATTGACAAAGGTGGCTACACTAAACAACAGATTTTCAACGTAGAAGACACAGCCTTCCATCGGAAAAAGGTACCATCTAGGACTTTCATAGCTAGAGAGGAGAAGTTGATTAGCCACCACACCCGGCCCATTCTTTTTTTTGAGACGGATTCTCACTCTTGTTGCCCAGGCTGGAGTGCAATGGCATGATCTCAGCTCACCGCAACCTCTGCCTCCTGGGTTCAAGTGATTCTCCCGCCTTAGCCTCCTGAGTAGCTAGAATTACAGGCATACACTACCATGCCCAGCTAATTTCGTGTTTTTAGTAGAGACGGGGTTTCTCCATGTTGGTCAGGCTGGTCTCGAGCTCCTGACCTTAGGTGATCCGCCCACCTCAGCCTCCCAAAGTGCTAAGATTACAGGTGTGAGCCATCACGCCCAGCCCACTAATTTTTTTAATGTTTTGAGACAGAGTCTCACTCTTATTGCCCAGGCTGGAATGCATTAGTGTAATCTCAGCTCACTGTAACCTCCGCCTCCTGGGTTCAACCTATTCTCCTGCCTCAGCCTCCTGAGTAGCTGGGATTACAGGCGCCCACCACCATGCCTGGCTAATTTTTGTTTTTAGTAGAGACAGGGTTTCACCATGTTGGCCAGGCTGGTCTCGAACTCCTGACCTCAGGTGATCCACCCGCGTTGGCCTCCCAAATGATGGCATTACAGGCGTGAGCCACTGTGCCCAGCCTTTTGTGTGTGTGTGTGTGTGTGTGTGTTTAGCAGAGACAGCGTTTCACCATATTGGCCAGGCTGGTTTAGAACTCCTGACCTCAAACGATCTGCCCACCTTGGCCTCCCAAAGTGCTGTGATCACAGGCGTGAAGCACGGTGCCTGGCCTGGATTCACCATTCCTGATGCCATGAAGAACATTTGTGATTCATGGGAAGAGGCTGAGATATCAACATTGACAGGAATTTGGGAGAAGAGGATTCCAACTCTCTCATGGATGGCTTTGAGGGGTTCAAGGCTTCAGTGTAGGAAGGAACTACACATGTGACGGAAATAGCAAGAGAACTGGAATTCGAAGCAGAGCCTGAGGATGGGACTGAATCGCTGCAGTCTCACGAAGAAACTTCAGCTGATAAGAAGCAGCTTCTTACGGATGAGCAAGGAAAGTGCTTTATTATTATTTTTTTAATTTATTTTTTTTGAGACGGAGTCTCGCTCTGTCACCCAGACTGAAGTACAGTGGCGCGATCTCAGCTCACTGCAAGCTCCGCCTCCTGGGCTCACGCCATTCTCCTGCCTCAGCCTCCCGAACAGCTGGGACTACAGGCGCCCGCCACCACGCCCGGCTAATTTTTGTATTTTTAGTAGAGACGGGGTTTCACCATGTTAGCCAGGATGGTCTCGATCTCCTGACCTTGTGATCCACCCGCCTCGGCCTCCCCAAGCGCTGGGATTACAGGTGTGAGCTACTGCGCCCTGCCAAAAGTGGTTTCTTTCTTTTTTTTTTTTTTTTTTTTGAGATGGAGTCTCGCTCTGGTCGCCCCAGGCTGGAGTGCAGTGGCCGGTGATCTCCAGGGTCACTGCAAAGCATCCCACCTCCTGGGTTTACGCCATTCTCCTGCCTCAGCCTCCCAAGTTAGCTGGGACTACAGGCGCCCGCCACTCGCCCGGCTAGTTTTCTTGATTTATTAAGTAGAGAGGGTTTCCACTGTGGTTAGCCAGGATGGTCTCGATTCCTGACCTCATGATCACGCCCACCTCCTGGCCTTCCAAAGAGTTGGGATTACAGGGATTGAGCCACCCGCCCAGCCGTCAAAAGTGGTTTCTTGAGATGGGAACCTGCTCCTGGTGAGGATGCTGTGGACACCTGTGGAATGGCAACACAGGACTTAGATGATCCATCAACTGGGTTAGAAAGCAGCAACAGGGGTTGAGAGGGACTGACTCTATTCTGAAATAATGTGGGTTTAAAATGGCACTGAACAGCACCGCATTGCTACAGAGACAATAAATTTTGTGAAAAGAAGAGGTCAAATGATGCAGGAAACTTCTTTGTTGTCTTGTTTAGAAACTGCCACAGGTTACCCCAGCTTCGCAACCCCAACACCCTGATAGGTCAGAGCCATCCACACTGAGGAGACCCCCACCAGCCAAAACGGTTACCAACTCCCTGAAGGGTCAGATGTATTTGTCAGCTTTTCTTTTTCCTTTTCTTTTTGATGATGGAGTCTCAACTCTGTCACCAGGCTGAGTGCAGAGGCATGATCTCTGCGTCACTGCAACCTCTGCCCCCGGGTTAAAGTGATTCTTCCTGTCTCAGTATCCTAGTAGCTGGGGATTACAGGCGTGAGCCACGATGGGCCTGGCTAATTTTTTTTTTTTTTTTTTTTTTTTTGAGACGGAGTCTCGCTTCTGTGGCCCAGGGCTGGAGTGCAGTGGCCTATCTCGCTCACTGCAAGCTCCGCCTCCGGGTTCACGCCATTCTCCTGCCTTAGCTCCCAAGTAGCTGGGTACTAACAGGCGCCCACCACCTTGTCTGGCTAGTTTTTTGTATTTTTAGTAGAGACGGGGGTTTCCACCAGTTAGCCAGGATGGTCTCGCATCTCCTAATGACTCGTGATCCGCCGCCTCGGCTCCCAAAGTGCTGGATCACAGCTTGAGCCACCGCGCCGCTCGGACCTGTATTTTTAGTAGAGGACAACGTTTCACCATATTGGCCAAACCAGTTTCGAACTCCTGGACCTCAGGTGATCTGCCCGCCTTGCCCCGCCAAAGTGCTGGGATTACAGGCATGAGCGCAGCCCGGGCCTTTAGCAAATATTTTAAATCATGTTGTATGTATATTTTTTGACATATGCTTATTATACACTTAACAGATACAGTACCATGTAAACATAACTTTTTTTTTTTTTGAGACGGATCTCGCTCTGTCGCCCAGGCTAGAATGCAGTGGCGGATCTCACTAACTGCAAGCTCCGCCGACTCCCAGGTTATGCCATTCTCCCGCCTCAGCCTCCTAGAAGCGGGAACTACAGGCGCCTGCCCCCACACCCGAGCTAGTTTCTTTTTGTATTTTCATAGAGACAGGGGTTTCACCTATGTTCGCAGGATGGTCTCGATCTTCTGGACCTCGTTATCTGCCCGCCCTCGGGACCTCTCAATCAGGGATTACAGGCGGGCTACCACACCCAGCCTAAACACTAACTTTTAATGCACTGAAAAACCACAAAATTGTGTGACTCGCTTTATTTCAATATTCTTTTTTTACAGGGGTGGGCCTAGAACTGAACACAACAAGGTATCGGTGCCAAGGTCGGCCGTACGAGAGACAGACTCACGGGCTCTAGGCCACAATCCTGTAAAGCATGTGGCTGTACTGAAACTGCAGGCAATTGTACACTCGGTAGGGATTTACGTGTCTAAACACATTCAACACAGAAAAAGTAGGCTGGGCAATGGGGGCTCATGCTTGAAATACCACCACTTTGGGGTCCCAGATGGGCAGATCAATTGAGGTCATAGGAGTTCAAGACCCAGCCTGCGATAATGTGAGTGAAACCTGTCTCTACTAAAAATACAAAAATTAGCTGAGTGTGTACGAGCACCTGTAATCCCAACCACTCGGGAGGTCTGAGGCAGGAAGCATCACTTGAACCCAGGGAAGGTGGACGTTGCAGTGAGCCGAGATCGTGCACTGCTACTGCCCTATAGCGTAGTGCAAAGTAGACTATGTCACGAAAAAATTTAAAAACAAAAAACAAAAAAGCACAGTTACAGGCCGGGCGCGGTGGGCTCAAGCCTGTAATCCCAGGCACTTTGGAGGAGGGCCGGAGACGGGATCACGAGGTCAGGAGAGTCGAGACCATCCTGGCAACCCACAGTGAAACCCCATCTCTACTAAAATACAAAAACTAGCCGGGCGAGGTGGCGGGGCCGTAGTCCAGCTAACTTGGGAGGCTGAGGCAGCGAGAATGGCGTAACCGGGAGGCGGGAGGCTGGCAATAAGCTGAGGATCGGCCACTGCACTCCAGCCTGGGTGACAGAGTGGAGACTCCATCCAAAAAAAAAAAAAAAAAAAAAAAAAAAATAGCACAGAAAATAAAGCATAAAAAGTTAAGTGGTGCCTGTGAACAGGGCACTGATACCCGCAGAGCCGTGGGCTTGGAGGTCGCTCAGACGAGCTGGTGGGTGAGTGAGTGAGCGAAGGCCTGGGGACATCGCCATGCACTACTGATGTAGGGGTGGGGTGCGTGTGGCCAGGCCAGGACACTACTTGAGCCACACTGAATTATATAGTGATAATGTTAACTGTGCTATGGTGTTTAAAATGGCTTACCACGTCACTCAGGAGATAGGAAGTGTCCAGTGCCATCGTGTTCTTCACAGGGCCACCATGGAGCCATCGTATTCTCATGGGGCCCCCATGGACGGCACAGGCCTATGCCTGATGGGCTGTCATCAGCAGCCTGTGGCCGTGCCAGACCACTCAGAGAGAAACTGAAGGGGATCCAGCATGCAAACGGTTCAGGGTGACGCTCCAATTCTATCCTTAACCCTGAAGGTCTTCCTGTGTCCCACCGTGAGCTTCCTGTCCCTCACAGGTGCCCTTGGGCTGGACCTGGCCCAAGTGGCACGTGCAGCTTGTTGGGCGAGGAGCCATGAGAGGGGAGCCCAGGCTGTGCAAAGAAGCAATGGCGCTCCCCAGCCACCATCGCACTCCCAGGTCACCCCTATGCCTGGTCATGGGTCTGTCAACCTTCCTGTCTTGTCAAGGAGCCCACAGGCCCCAGCCTCAGACAATGGCCACCAGCTAGCACGCCTGCATCCCCCAGGCTGGGGCCTCGGCGTGGTCTGGCCACATGCACGCCCACCCCTACACACTCCCTCTATGGGTGCTGGGGTGAGTGCCGAGAGCCACACCATAGGAGAAGCCCCACGTCTGTCCCCATCGCACGCCTGCCTCTGCAGAGCTGCCTCTGAGAGGGACCGCCCGTAGTCAGCTCAACCTTCCTGAGAGGTGGCAGGCAGAGGCGTGTGCCAAGCAGGCCCTGGGGCTGTGGTCACTCCTGATGGTCTCAGCCAGAACTGCTGGTCAGCCTGCAGACCTAAGCCGCCCCACGCTGGTGTTTAGTTCATGGCACCTGTGAGGCCCGGTCCCTACCCTGGGCCACCTTGGATTCCACTTCCTCAGCCTCAGAGTGAGGGCTGGACAGGCCAGGGCTCTGGGCTCAACTCACTCAAAACGAGCACACGGTGAGGGCAGGGATATGATGTGGCAGGGCCCAGGCTGCTCCCAGTCCCTCCTGCCCCGAGTGTGCACCCATTTGAAGGGAGGTGACACCTGTGCCCCCACGGCCATCGCCTTCTGCTCTCCCCACAGCCCGGAGGCCCTGGGCAGGTGCCCCCCGCATCCTCTCCCACCACACTCTCAGCCCTGGCCTCGAGTCCACCCAATGGCCCACCTCACCCCATACTGTGCCCTCAAGGACCCTTCCCTCCAGCCGAGCACTACTCTCAAATGCATGGCGCCAGCCTCACCAACACCCCACTCTCACAACAGTCCCTATGGCAGCACCCATGCCCTCACCCCCGCCTCAGTCGTGCAGTCTCGGAGCCACCAAGCCCCCATGGCACAGCTGCCTGAGCCCACCTGGTGAGAGCCCCCACCTCCGCCACCTGCGTCCTCTGTGCCCACGGGGCTGTCCTGCCTCCGCAATCTCCCGCGCTCACACTCTCAACAAGCCAGCAACGCTCACAGGTGGGAGCCAGCCCCAAAGGCGGCAGGACACAGTGAGCCCATGAGCCGCCCTGGTGCTCGGGGACACATGGGAGGGCCCAACTAGGTTCTGGGGCCAGGCCGCCAGTGGAAGGTGGAAGGACGCCCTGAGGACCTGGAGGAGCTGGTGGAGGGGAGAGCGAGGAGCAGGCAGACGACTTCGGCTTTGGAAGCCACAGGTGCAGGGCGAGGGAGCCTTGGGGTGGGGCCACAGGCTCAGGGGCAGGGCACTGGGACTACATCCAGGGGTGGGGCTTTTCTTCCAAGAGTGAAGAACAAGCAGCAGGCGATGTGGCTGGTGTGGCCTGGGGTGGGGGAAGGTTGCTCCAGCCTCTCCCCAGGGATCAGCAGGGGACAGCCCAAGGCTGGGAGAGCAGGCGAGGGAGGGGCCTGGGAGCAGAGGCTAGCGTTCAGGGCAAGGACGCCCAACACAGAAGCGCCAGCGCTGAGAGGGGTGCCAGCGCGGAGAAGGGCAGGGAGGAGTGGCCTGGGGCACTGCGGTGCAGGCAGGGCTGGCAGCCCAGGAGCCTCAGCACTGAGAGATGTGGGCGGAGCAGCCTGGGGGCGGGAGTTCACAGGGACTGGCAGGGATCCGCAGGACATCACCTGCATGGCTAATGGGAAACAGAGCCTGCATGACCTCCCCATGGTGCCCGGACCCTCCTGCTCCACAGGAAGCATGCGGCAGCTCCCAGGAGGCTCTCAGGGCCCAGAGAGCATCCTTGAGCCACCTGTTCACCCATCGCTGAGCCTGCAGGAGGGAGGCTGGGATGACAGGCAGCTCCAGGCCACCAGAGGGGTCCCAGGGCCCTGGGAAATGCAGCCTGGAGGCCTGGTCCACCCATGCCATCCGTGGTTTGCCAAAGGAACCCGGAAGACTGCAAGGCTTGTCTGAGGCCATGTGGCGGCACAGAGAAGTGAGGCCTTGGGACGCCACTGCTGCTTCCTGTACCGTCCACGCTCCCATCTCCCGGGGCAGTGGGGAGGGCTGAGCCCAGAGTGACGCTTGGCGCTTGTCCTGGATGCGTAAGAGGGGGTGTGTGATGAGCCGGGGACCTAGCACTTGACCTGGGAGACAGGAGGCCTGCAGGCTCCAGGGGGGTGTGGGGAACCAGCTACAAGTGGGCACCCCCACTGTCCTAGCCCCAAGCCCCAGGAGCAGGGGGACCCAGCGGGACGAAGAGGGGCTGGGGGGCTCTGGCAGCTCCGGCTCCCAATGAGGGGCTGCCCTGGCTGACCTTCCCGGGCCCCAGGCAGGCAGCGACACATGCCCTAAGCACCACTCACGCCGCAGCCCCTTGACCCCTGGACACAGGCCCACGGTGGGGAAAGTTCTGAAGCCAAAGAGACAAACGGGTCTGGGGCCCTGGGCTGCCCCTTCTCCCAGAGCCAATCTCGCAGCCCCAAAAGGGTCCATGAGAAAGTCCGAGGCCTCAGCCTGGGGTGTCTCCTCCCACGCCCCCACACCCACCACGGCCTCCTCGGAACGCTGGGTCCTCTGGAACAAGGTGGGCTGCTGCTTGGCTGCTTCTTTTCCTTTTGAGGTACTTCCCCTTCCTTCCCCTCAAGGGAACTCCAGCCACCCCCTCTGACCTCTGGGTGTTGCCCCCGCCCTGCTCAGGTATGGTCGGTAGCCCCTGCATGGAGCTGACGCCTGTCCTGCTCCTCCTGCTCAGCCAATCCTGGGCCAGAGCACGTGCTGAGCAGGACATGGACATGAACCCATCACAGGAGGCACCCGCAGTGCGGGGACGGCGGCGATTCCTCCACGGAAAGGACTCCAGAGCAGCCCGACCCAAAACCCAGCCTCCCCTGAAGGGCAGGACAGGCTCATTAGAGGGGAGTGCACAGGGCTGAAGGCATGTGGGGAGCCACGCTGGGTGGCAAGGGAAGGTCAGAGAGGAAGCACCACCTGGGGCCATACCCCGCCCTTATGGCGGAGCCCAGCCGCCAGGCTCCGCTCATCATTTTCATGGGATCCCTGGACATCTGGACCCGGGAGAGACATCTTCCACGGGCAAATGCTCTGGCGCCCAGGTGGCCAGCCTGACGCAGGCCACGCCAGTCGGCGCACTCACCTCAGCCATGCTGATGGAGCCCACGGCCAGTGTCTTGTAGCCCAGGATGGTTCTGTTCTTATAGCGCTTTCTGCGCTGCAGCATGATCTGAAGCTTGTTGCCTTCCCTCTTCAAGAAGTGAGGATACTGTGGGCACAAGTGTGAGTGGCAGCTGAGGGTGTACCGGGGCCCCAGGCAGCATCACGGCCTCTGATGGCCCGGTCACTCTGCAGCCTGCAGCCAGGCCAACCTGCTGCTCACGCAGTCAGAAGGGCACCCACAGACGGGCCCCCAAGTTCACTCCAGGGGCACGCTGGTCCCCAGGGCCCTTCCTTTGCCCAACACAACTGAGAGTGAGCCAGTCGCTAGGGCTCAGGCCCCAAGGGCCCCACTCCACGCTAACGGTCTCGGCGGGCGGACGAGGACTATGTGCTGCAGGGTCCGGGATAGCTGAGCGCGCCTGCGGACAGTCGGCAACAGCACGGCGGCTCACGTGCCTGAGGCCATCAGCAAGGTGTGACCCAGGATGCTTTAACGCAAGGGGCACACAGGGTGGGGAGGGCTCTCCCTCCAAGGCCCCCTGTGCACCCAACTTGCCTGCATGTCTCACCACAGGCTCCCTGTACAGCAGGGCTCCAGCAAGCTGATGTTCACAAGTATCTCTTAGATACAGATAAAAATCAGTTTAAATACTTCGGGGAAGATGAGGCTGTTCACCACTCTAACTGCAGTGGCGCTGACATGTCCGTGCACACCTGTCAAAACCCACTGAACCACGCACTTAAAAAAGGAGCACTCGGCCGGGCGTGGTGGCTCACACCTGTAATCTCAGCACTTGGGAGGCCAAGCCAGGTGGATCACCTAAGGTAGGGAGTTCAAGACCACCCTAGCCAACATGGTGAAACCCCATCTCTACAAAATACAAACATTAGCTGGGCATGGTGGCAGGCACCTGTAATCCCAACTGCTCAGGAGGCTGAGGCAGGAGAATCACTTGAACCCGGGAGGTGGAGGTTACAGTGAGCCGAAATCACACCACTGCACTCCAGCCTGGGCGACAGAGTGAGACTCTGTCTCAAAAAAAAAAAAAAAAAAAAAAACCATCATACACTCTGGAAATGGAAATTATCCTTCCATAAGCCTGACTCCTCAAAACAGAAAAAAAACTCAACTCCAAAACTCAACTGCAACACCCCAGCTGCTGTGTAACCAGCTGGGGCTTCAGAACTAGGTCCAAGCCCAGCAAGTCCCTACGAAGCCCCAGCCCAGCTCACACACTTACACTGAGAAAAGAGGGCTTCTAATGAATTTGGAATGAATGGACATGCATACACTATTAATCTTAAAGCAAGTATATTAAGCCAGAAGAAAATACACCTGCAAAACTTACACAATATCGATCTCCTAACAACGAAGCAATTATCTCTTAGATACAGATAAAAATCAGTTTAAATACTTCGGGGAAGATGAGGCTGTTCACCACTCTAACTGCAGTGGCGCTGACATGTCCGTGCACACCTGTCAAAACCCACTGAACCACGCACTTAAAAAAGGAGCACTCGGCCGGGCGTGGTGGCTCACACCTGTAATCTCAGCACTTGGGAGGCCAAGCCAGGTGGATCACCTAAGGTAGGGAGTTCAAGACCACCCTAGCCAACATGGTGAAACCCCATCTCTACAAAAATACAAACATTAGCTGGGCATGGTGGCAGGCACCTGTAATCCCAACTGCTCAGGAGGCTGAGGCAGGAGAATCACTTGAACCCGGGAGGTGGAGGTTACAGTGAGCCGAAATCACACCACTGCACTCCAGCCTGGGCGACAGAGTGAGACTCTGTCTCAAAAAAAAAAAAAAAAAAAAAAACCAAAAAACCCCTGGAAAAGGAAAATTTTCCTTCCAAAACCCCACCCCCCAAAAAAAAAAAAAAAAAAAAACCATCATACACTCTGGAAATGGAAATTATCCTTCCATAAGCCTGACTCCTCAAAACAGAAAAAAAACTCAACTCCAAAACTCAACTGCAACACCCCAGCTGCTGTGTAACCAGCTGGGGCTTCAGAACTAGGTCCAAGCCCAGCAAGTCCCTACGAAGCCCCAGCCCAGCTCACACACTTACACTGAGAAAAGAGGGCTTCTAATGAATTTGGAATGAATGGACATGCATACACTATTAATCTTAAAGCAAGTATATTAAGCCAGAAGAAAATACACCTGCAAAACTTACACAATATCGATCTCCTAACAACGAAGCAAAGAGATAACAAAGGCAGGGTGTGTGGTCATCCCGGCCAACCTGGGGCTGCCCTGGGCCGGCCCTCCAGCCAACACCCTGGACAGTCCAGGGGAGGCTTCTCTGCTCCATTCCAGGGTGGGTCTCGGAGGCACCCAGAGCCAGGCAACACTGAGTGGACAGGCCCTGTTAACTGCTGGGCGCAGCCAGAGACTCCAGGGGCTCTGAACTTCAATACTGACGTTCCACATATTTTCCCTACCTTTTTAAATGGAAGAGCAAAAGAGCCTGGACTCGATAAGTGGTTTTTTTCCCCCCTCATTATTACATTCTCTTTCTTCTTCTTCTTCTTTTTTTTTTCTTTCTGAGACGGAGTCTCACTCTGTCCCCCAGGCTGGAGTGCTATGGCATGATCTTGGCTCGCTGCAACCGACCTCGACCTCCTGGGTTCAAGTGATTCTCCTGACACCTGCCTCGGCCTCCCAAAGTGCTGGGATTACAGGCGTGAGCCACCACACCCGGCCTACATTCTCTTTATCGTAGATAAGGAATGAAAAACTAGGCCGGGTGTGGTGGCTCACACCTGTAATCCCAGCACTTTGGGAGGCCGAGGCAGGTAGGAGTTCGAGACCAGCCTTGCTGACATGGTGAAACCCTGTTTCAACTAAAGATACAAAAATTAGCCAGGCGTGGTGGCGAGTGCCTGTAATCCCAGCTGCTCCGGAGCCTGAGGCAGGAGAATCGCTTGAACCTGGGAGGTGGAGGTTGCGGTGAGTTGAGATTGCACCAGCCTGGGTGACAAGGAGAGACTCCATCTCAAAAAAACAAACAGACAGACAAAAAGAAAAGAAAAGAAAAACTCAACCTAATAAACCAAAGCAAATTTTCTAATCATTTAAGAATAAACCATAATCAACAGAAGATCTGCAGTAACACAGGACACTGGTGGCAATTATGAGACAAATGCTCTCACCCTAGCAGACAGTGACGAGGGGGGCCCGTCACCCCAGGGGACGGTGACAAGGGGGGCCCATCACCCCAGGGGACAGTGATGAGGGTGTCCTCGCCACTGGTGAAAGACTCACCTGCAGGGAGAAGGTCAGGGCCAGGTCTGTCTCCACTTGTCCACTGGGGGGCAGCACAATCTCATGGGACCGCAGGATCCGTTTGGAGCCCTGTGATTAAGCAAGACCCGTTCTAGTTCAAAGGACTGCATCTCAGAAGGACACAAGGCAAAGATGCCATGACTCCTGCACCTAAAACTGGCAGGATTGCAGTCCTGCAGTCTGGGGGTAGTAGGCACAGGCTGGGATAATTCTCAGAGGTGCCCCGGCATCTTTCCCAAGAAGCTTAAAAACATCGAGAGCCTTTGGCCCACAGGTTCCACCTCCAGGAACCTGCCCTAAGACATGAGACAGAAGCCAGGAGTGGTTCCTGCTAAAGTTAACACGATCACAAAACAGATTCCACGATCAGATGCAGCAGCACCTGACTGCGCTGCCCAAGTCTGCCTGGCAGAACAAATCTGGGAGGCACCAAGCCTCTTCTGGTTTTGGTTTTGAGAGACAGGTCTCGCTGTGTTGCTCAGGCTGGACTTGAGCTCCTGGGCTCAAGCAATCCTCCTGCCTCAGCCTCCTAAGTAGCTCAGCCTACAGGTGTGTGCCCCCATGCTTCGCTTAAAGCATTTTTTTATTTTTCATTTTTTTTGAGACAGGGTCTCACTCTGTCACCCAGGCTGTAGTGCAGTGGCTCGGTCTCAACTCACTACAGCCTTGACCTCCCAGGCTCAGGCAATCCTCCAGCCTCAGCCTTCCTAGTACCTGGGACTACAGACATGACCACCACACACACACACAAAAAAATACAATAATTTTGGTATTTTGTTAAGAGACAAGGATTAGTCATGCTGCCCAGACTGGTCTCCAACTCCTGAGCTCAAGCAATCCACCCTCCTCGGCCTCTCAAAGTGCTGGGATTACAGGCATGAGCCACTGTGCCTAGCCTAAAGCATTTTCTTTTTCTTTTTTTTTTTTTTGAGACGGAGTCTTGCTCTGCCACCCAGGCTGGAGTGCAGTGGCCGGATCTCAGCTCACTGCAAGCTCCGCCTCCCGGGTTTACGCCATTCTCCTGCCTCAGCCTCCCGAGTAGCTGGGACTACAGGCACCCGCCTCGTCGCCCGGCTAGTTTTTTTTGTATTTTAGTAGAGACGGGGTTTCACCATATTAGCCAGGATGGTCTCGATCTCCTGACCTCGTGATCCGCCCGTCTCGGCCTCCCAAAATGCTGGGATGACAGGCGTGAGCCACCGCGCCCGGCCTGAAGCATTTTCTAAAAAGAAGAATGATCGGGGCTGACTGGTCCTCTCCGAGAATAAAATATACAGAGATACGATACTTAAAATATGGAGAAGCTGTCACAAAAAGGAGAGTAGTAGAAGCCTAGATGTAGGTGCAGGAAATGCATGATCACCTGAAAACAGTTTATACCCAGTGATCACGCTTCAGGCCAGCAGGAGACATCATACACACCTATGCTAAATGGATAACGAGTCATTTGGATGAAAGACAACAGGACCCCAACAGCAAACTTTATATCCAAATAGATTCCTAATGGATTGAACGTGCTTATTGCACTGTTTTACATGGGACCATCCCGACAAGGATGAGCTCAGGGACCTCGTGCTCCGAGAAACAAGCAGCCACTGTGGGGTCCCAGGCACGAGGCTCCCAGAGGCCGGCGCGCAGGCCACAGTGGATGAGAGGTGCCAGGCGGCTGGAGGGCGGGAGGTCCAGGACAGACAATGGGAGCCCGGGGACAGCCCAGGTTCGGGTGGGAGCAGCGGGCCCTCAGGACAGGTGCGGGTGGCCCGCATGGCCATATTCGGGCTCCATGAGACGCCCGTCAGGAGCTCTGGTCCTACCCTTGCGCTGGGGCCTCGGGTGCAGTGCGGCAGGAGGCAGCGCGGCTCTCCTCGGCCAGCCTCCTGCCCCCTCTCCTCGCCCCAGGTGCCCTGCGTTGTGGTCTGGGTGCAGTGCGGCAGGAGGCAGCGCGGCTCTCCTCGGCCAGCCTCCTGCCCCCTCTCCTCGCCCCAGGGCCAGCCTCCTGCCCCTCTCCTCGCCCCAGGCGCCCTGCGTTGTGGTCTGGGTGCAGTGCGGCAGGAGGCAGCGCGGCTCTCCTCAGCCAGCCTCCTGCCCCCTCTCCTCGCCCCAGGGCCAGCCTCCTGCCCCCTCTCCTCGCCCCAGGGCCAGCCTCCCGTCCCCTCTCCTCGCCCCAGGCGCCCTGCGTTGTGGTCTGGGCTCTCCCTGCTCTACCCCTTGACCCCTCAGAGGTGTCCCCCGCAAATGTGCTCTGCATCGGGTCCCTCTTAGCAGCCCCCTCAGAGGAACTGCAGGGACCCAGCTGTGTCAGGAAAAGGAAAGTGCGTGCCGCCAGCCGGGGAGGCGAAGGTGCCCACCAGAGAAGGCTGAGGGGCAGGTGGGGCCGCAGAACCAGGCTCCCCCCACAGGGGCCTGGGTGGAGAGGATACCCCAAGAGAAGCGGGCGAGGATCTGGGGGAGATCAAGGGAGGCCAAGGGCCACGTGGCTGCTGAGCTGGGGTGGGCAGGGAGGGCATGGGCAGCCAGTCCATGGGGTACACAGAGGGGCTAGAGAGGTGGGGCTCTGAGGGGCCCTGGGGCCAAGCTCTCAGTCAGGACACAGGCTGGGGCAGGACCAGAGACAGGCAGAGGGAGGAATGGGGCCAAGGAATAGGGTCAGTGTGGGGTAGGGCCCCATGCCAGAGGTTAGAGGTCTATCCTAAGGAAGAGGCGGGCCCTGGGCCAGGCATGGGGAAGATGCCAGCACGGCCCCTGTGCAACAGCTACTTGTTCAAAGCCTTCGAGAGGTCACAGGACCCACTAGGGTCAGGAGAGAGGCCCTGGCACCTGGGGCTGGGAGTTCTGGCTAGGCCCTCACCTCCCAGAGTGCCCTCCACCCCACAGAAAGTGGGCAGGAAGTGGGTGCTGAGTGCAGCAGGGAAGCCCTGGCTCCAGGTGCTTGGGGCCCGTCCATCACTGTGAGGTGACCCGAGGGCACCTCTGCCCTGGGAAGGCTCCATGCATGTGACCTCCGCATCCCAGAAGGCTGGGTCTGCCTCCCTTGTGCGGGACGGGACTGGACCCAGGAGCATCCTGTCATTCCCAGGCCCCCTGCCTCCCGGAGATGGCATGGGCTGCCCGCTGTTTTGGCACAGGGCCCCACGCTGGTGCACTGCCTGACTCGTCTCCCAGGCACATGGAAAGCCTACACAGCACCCAGCCACGGCCAGGGGCACAAGGGGCCTCACCTGCATCTTGACAGCGATCACCACGGAGATCAGCTCCTTCTCCAGCTCCTTGAAGACCACCAGCTTCTTCAGAGTCAGGCTGCACAACCTGCAAGGCAACGCACAGCTCAGCCTCAGGACTCCGTCCTCTCCTCAGAACATGACCCTGCGCCGTCCCAACACTGCGTCACCCTGGGAGTCTGCACCCTGGGGTACAGGGCAGGGTATGACTGCCTGGGCGGCCCCAGGACCTCACAGGGCTCCCTATGACTGCCTGGACGGCCCCAGGATGTCACGGGGCTCCAAGACATCACTCCGGCTGTCCCTGCACATGGCAGGTGCCCCTCAGCATCCAGTGGCTGCCGGGCCAGAGGTCTCATCTCCTGAAGGCCCCTGAGGGTTAGCCTCCCTCCCATGGAACTCACTCAGTGTGGGCCTGTGGCCAGGCAAGTAGGAGGGATGATGGACCACAAAGAGAAGGTCTGAGAGTCCTGAGCCAGCTCCCAGCTGTGAGAGCACAGGCCTCCCTCTCCCACGGCCCCAGGCCCAGCCTCCCCCAGTCCTGCCCACCCCAGGCCCCCCTGCCCATGGCTGGGATACGCTTTCCCCAACCTTCCTTCTGTTCATTTCACCTCCGCCATTCTGTCCTGAGGCCACAGGAGTCCTGGAGACGCCAGGGACAGTCTGAAGGACACACCCACAGTGACCAGGGCTCTATCCCTGGGGAGTGGAAGGGTGTAGACCCAACCCTCCACTCTGCCTAGTGGTGCCCCGTGTGAACACGCATCTCCCCAGGGCATCTGCTGTACACACGCCAGGGCCCCAAATCCTTCCAGTGAAGATGCCCAAACCAGCCCCCACCGCCTGAAGGTGTGTGGGTACAACGCCCGCACTGGCAAGCTTTCCAGAAACTTTGGCACAGCTGTCTTTGAAGCTTGGCTCATTTTTCTTCTTGCTCAGGACAGTGGAAGGGTGAAGGCACCACCGTCCAGGCAGGGATGGCACTGCCTGCCCCACCTGGCTTCAGGCTCCAAGACCAACAAGTTCTGAGTGGCTGTGTCTGTGCTGAGGACACTTTCCCTTGGGGAAGTCTGGACTTGTGGCACCCACCTCCTGGGCTGGTGCTTGGCCCTCAAAGTATGAATGTAAAACACCAGAACAGGCACCGGACACAGCTAGGCCACGGAACGCAGCACCCACAGTGGCTGCCACGTGCTTCTGTCTCCACTCCTGGGCATTGGGTGTGGACATGGCGGTGGGAAGGCAGGCCCTTCCGGCACACATCCCTGCACCCAGCAGCGGGAGCACTGGCTGGATACAACCTGTGTATGACTGCCTGGGCGGCCCCAGGACGTCATGGGGCTTCCTGAGCACCTGTCAACCCATTTGTAAAATGGAGACCACGGAGACCCCACTCCCATCCTGGATGCTCAGGTGATGATGGCGATACCGTCTACACTCCACTGAGCTGAGAGAAATCAAGGGGCAGACACCAGAGCTCCCTGGGTGGGACGCGCCTGACTCGACAGCAGGGCAGCAGGTGGCAGGTGCAACGGGGACAGCGGACGGTGGGCAGTAGGGGAGCCGTGCAGGCGGGGGTGGGGAAGACATGCGGGCAGGCGGTCGGGGAGCCGTGCAGGGGGTGGAGGAGCCGTGCAGGTGGTGGGGGAGCTGTGCAGGCGGGGGTGGGGAAGACATGCGGGCAAGCGGTGGGGAGCCGGGCAGGTGGGGGGGGAGCTGTGCAGGCGGTGGGGAGCCGTGCAGGCGATGGGGGAACCGTGCAGGCGGGGGTGGGGAAGACATGCGGGCAGGCGGTGGGGAGCAGCGGTGCAGGCAGGGGTAAGGGAGCCGTGCAGGCAGGGCCACGGGGTGCTCTCTGCAGACAGAGCTGCAGACGCGAGCAGGGCCTGACGGCCACCAAAGTCACCAGCCGGGCTGTGTGATCCTGCATGGGACCAAGTCATGCACAGGGTGGCCTGTTCCAAACAAGATCGGGTCAGTGTAGCTCACAGAGCACAGGACTGACCCAGAAACGAGTCTGCTTTCCAACACCAGGAGACGGACCTACCCAGGTCAGATGTTTTATTTTTCTGAGTCCCAAGTCAGATGATTTTAAGTCCAGCTTTTTAGGTAAGCAGGCATGGAGCTTAAACGATGCGCGTGACGAGCCTGTCTACTACAGACATCGCTGTCAGAGTCCTTCCAGTCATTTTCGAGCTGCGGTCAGACCGTCCACTGTCGCCCATCAGTGTCTGTGTGCACAAGGTGTACTCCGAGGCCACCGGTGAGCTTTGAAGTCATTCTCATACTCAGTATATCATAAAATAAGTCAGGCATTAAGTCAGTCTCCTAGGACTTGGCAGAAGCACTGAACGGCCTGGCCTGAGGGGGCACTCCTCCAGCAGGGACCCTCGCCCTGGCTCCACCCCACCCCACTGGGGCTGCCCAGATTCCCATAGACTCTCTCTTACTGAACAAAATGCAAGAGGAAAAAAGATAGAGGAGACAGACAAAGCGAGAGGTGACATGAACCAAGACAGACCATATGCTGGGTCACACCACAAATCCTTCACAAACACAAAAGAACTGATATCATACAAAGAACACGTTCTCTGACCAAAATGGCATTAGACTAGCAATCTATCACAGAAAGATGGTGGGGAAATTCACAACTGCTTGGGAAACTAACAAACATGGCCCTCAATAACCTATGGATCAAAGGAAGTCTCAAAGGAAATCAGAGAACACTCTGAATGGCACGGAAATGAAAACGTAGCATGTCACATCTGCCAGGTGCAGCTAAAGCAGTGCTGAAATGAGAATTTATAGCATTAAGTGCTTATGTCAGAAAAGAAAACAGATTCAAATACACAATCTAAAGATTCCTTTTTTTTTTTTTTCTGAGACGGAGTCTCGTTCTGTCGCCCAGGCTGGAGTGCAATGGCGCGATCTCGGCTCACTGCAAGCTCTGCCTCCTGGGTTCACGCCATTCTCCTGCCTCAGCCTCCTGAGTAGCTGGGACCACAGGCGCCCACCACCACGCCTGGCTAATTTTTTGTATTTTTAGTAGAGACGGGGTTTCACCATGTTAGCCAGGGTGGTCTCGATCTCTTGACCTTGTGATCCACCCGCCTCGGCCTCCCAAAGTGCTGGGATTACAGGCGTGAGCCACCATGCCCAGCCAGATTCCATCTGTTTTGAGATGGAGTCTCGCTGTGTCTCCATCTCCAGGCTGGAGTGCAGTGGCACGATCTCGGCTCACTGCAACCTCCACCTCCCAGGTTCAAGCGATTACAGGCGTGTACTACCATGCCCAGCTAATTTTTTATATTTTTGGTAGAGACAGGATTTCACCATGTTGGCCAGGCTGGTCTCGAACTCCTGACCTCAGGTGATCCACCCACCTCAGCCTCCCAAAGTGCTGGGATTACTGGGCCACTGCGCCCAGCCCTAAATTTCCATCTTAAGAAACTAGAAGAGCATATTAAACCCCAAGTAAGCAAAAGGAAGGACATTAAAATGATAAAGAGGAACAACTAAACTGAAAATAGATAAACAATTAATAAAACCAAATGCTAGTTCTTTGGGAAGATGAATAAAATTCGTAATACCTCGGCCGGGTGCGGTGGCTCAAGCCTGTAATCCCAGCACTTTGGGAGGCCGAGACGGGCGGATCACGAGGTCAGGAGATCGAGACCATCCTGGCTAACACGGTGAAACCCCGTCTCTACTAAAAAATACAAAAAACTAGCCAGGCGAGGTGGCGGCGCCTGTAGTCCCAGCTACTCGGGAGGCTGAGGCAGGAGAATGGCGTAAACCCGGGAGGCGGAGCTTGCAGTGAGCTGAGATCCGGCCACTGCACTCCAGCCTGGGCGACAGAGCGAGACTCCGTCTCAAAAAAAAAAAAAAAAAAAAAAAATTCATAATACCTCTCTACCCAAACAAAGAAGAAAGTAGACAAAAGTTGCCATTATCAGAAGTACAAGAAGGAAAGAACGATAGACCTTACAGACTACTGGAAAATACTATGAACCACTTCACGAATAAAAATTTGACTACTTTGATAAAATGTACCGATTTTCGTTAATTTTCATTTCCCTAGAAAGCCACAAACTACTAAAACTCACCATGATGAAACAGATAGCTGGTATACTCCTATACCTATTAAATAAATTGAATTAATAGTTTGAAAATTTCTGGGCTGGGCGCAGTGGCTCATACCTGTAATCCCAGCACTTTAGGAGGCCAAGGTGGGCGGATCACTTGAGGTCGGGAGTTCGAGACCAGCCTGGTCAACATGGTGAAACCCCGTCTCTACTAAAAATACAAAATTAGACAGGCATGGTGGCGCATGCCTGTAATTCCAGCTACTCAGGAGGCTGAGGCAGGAGAATCGCTTGAACCGGGGAGGCAGAGGTTGCAGTGAGCCGAGATTGTACCACTGCACTCCACTTTGGGAGACAGAGTGAGACTGTGTCTCAAAAACAAATTAATTAATTAATAATTAATTAAATCTTCCAAAAAAAAAAAAAACCTCCAGGCAAATTCAACCGTATATTAAAAGCAGAGGCAGGGCAGGGTGGCTCATGCCTGTAATCCCAGCACTTTGGGAAGCTGAGGTGGGTGGATCACTTGAGCCCAGGAGTTTGAGATCAGCCAGGGTACACAGGGAGACCCTGTCTTTACACAAAATACAAAAATTAGCCAAGTACGGCAGCACACATCTGCAGTCTCAGCTGCAGGTTGCCCAGGCCTGGTCTCGAACTCCTGGCCTCGAGTGATCCGCCTACCTCGGCCTCCCAAAGTGCTGGGATTACAGGTATGACCCACCATGCCCGGCTGCAGATCACATATTTGACACAAATTTTATCCAGAATATGTAAATATATGAACTCTCAGAACTCAACAATATGAAAACAAACAACCTAATAAAAAGTGAGAAAATTAGTGGGCGTGGTGGCGGGCGCCTATAATCCCAGCTACTCCAGAGGCTGAGGCAGGGGAATTGCTTGAACCAGGGAGGTGAAGGTTGCAGTGAGCTGAGGTTGCGCCACTGCACTCCAGCCTGGTTGACAGAGCAAGACTCCACCTCATAAAAAAAAAAAAAAGTGG
>NW_016814962.1:470704-493952 GCF_001698545.2 Rhinopithecus bieti | reverse complement strand
AAAAAAAAAAAAAAAAAAAAAAAAAGTAAGCAAAATATTTGAACAGACGTTTCACCAGAAAAGATACATTGATAGCAAATGAACACATGAAAAGATGCTTAAAACTATTAGTTATTACAGAAATGCAAATTAAAACCAAAGGAGATACCAACTACACCTATTAGAATGGCTTAAAACACACAAAAAATAAAAAAAGCTAATACCAAGTGCTGGTGAGGAGGCAAAACCACGGGGACTTCCACACACTCCGAACGCGCAGCACGCCACATGGCAGTCACTACAAAGCCGTTTGGCAGCTTCTTACAAAGTTAAATATACAGGACCCGGCAATCCTACCCCTTGGAACTGGGCCAAGGGAAATAAAAGCATGTGTCCCTACAAAGATCTGTAATGCAGAGATCTCTAACAGCAGTTCTATTCATAACTGCCACCCACTGCAAACCCAGATGTCCTTCATGCAGAGACAAGGACATTTTGGCACACCGTGCAATGGAATACGACTCAGCAACAGCTAGGAATGGATCATTGACACACAACAGGATGGATCTCAAAGGCATCGTGCTGAGTGAGAGACGCCCGTGTCGAGAGGTCACACACCATTTTTGTCCATCTCTATGGCACTCTGGAAAGGCAGAGCTGGAGAGACAAGGCCAGGTCAGTAGGGCGGGTGGCTGCTGGGCACTGGGTGGCTGCTGAGGACTGTTTTGGGTGGACTGCCCAGTGTTCTGTGCCGGGTTGTGTGCTGGATGTTAAGCTCAGAGCTGCATACCGAAAAAAGGCGCGAGGGGTGAACCTTTACCATAACAATAATGTCTTTTTTTTTTTTAGACAGAGTCTTGCTCTGTTTTGTGCAGTGGTGCGATCTTGGCTCACTGTAGCCTCTGCCTCCCGGGTTCAAGCAATTCACCTACCTCAGCCTTCTGAGTAGCTGGGACTACAGGCGTGCACCACCACGCCCAGCTAATTTTTTGTATTTTTACTAGAGACGGGGTTTCACCATGTCGGCCAGGCTGGTTTTGAACTCCTGATCTCAAGTGATCTACCCACCTCGGCCTCCCAAAGTGCTAGGATTCCAGGCATAAGCCACTGCACCTGGTCTACCAGATGATACTTTCAAAGTTTTTGTTTTATTAAAGACTGCCACAAGACACATATCAACCAATTGCAAACAAGAAGCTCTACTGTGGCTGGGCACAATCACACATGTAATCCCAGTACTTTCGGAGGCCAAGGCAGGTAGATCACTTGAGGCCAGGAGTTCGAGACCAGCCTGGCCAACATGGCAAAACCCTGTCTCTACAAAAAAATACAAAAATTAGCTGGATGTGGTGGGGTGCACCTGCAGTCCCCCCACCTGCAGGAGGCTGAGGTGGGAGGATCACCTGAGCCCAGGAGTTGGAGGCTGCAGTGAGCTGTGATCGCACCACTGCACTCCAGCCTGGGTGACAGAGGATGCTGTCACACACACACACACATACACACACACACAGAGGCAGCAGCCTGGATCCTCCTGTGGGTGAACTAATTGTAAACAAACAAACAAACAAATCCATGAGAGGTATTTGGGGGTAGTGGGCAGGGTACTGCAAGACTTCCCTTCCTCACCACTCAGGCTTCCACATTTTTGTCTAGAAGCTCACATTCCTTACATTTGGTTGACCAGTGCTCACCATCCACGCAGCACAGCCCAGTGCCCCCTCCCCCAAGATTCCTGTCACAAAAACAGCAGGCTATGGCTCGCCATCCCTAGGGAGGGGCTCTCTCTGCACACTTGGAAGGAGAAAGTCGCAGTTCATGGTCCTGCAGTAGACAGATCCTGCTCAAGGGGGACGTGGTTGCCCCTCTCAGGCCTGTCTCTGCTGTCACTACACACAGCTACAGCCACCGTGCAAACACTGAAAGAATAAAAAGCTCCAGGCCGGGCGCGGTGGCTCACGCCTGTAATCCCGGCACTTTGGGAGGCCGAGACGGGCGGATCACGAGGTCAGGAGATCGAGACCATCCTGGCTAACATGGTGAAACCTCGTCTCTACTAAAAAAATACAAAAAAAAAAACTAGCCGGGCGAGGTGGCGGGCGCCTGTAGTCCCAGCTACTCGGGAGGCTGAGGCAGGAGAATGGCGTAAACCCGGGAGGCGGAGCTTGCAGTGAGCTGAGATCCGGCCACTGCACTCCAGCCCGGGCGACAGAGCGAGACTCTGTCTCAAAAAAAAAAAAAAAAAAAAAAAAAAAAAAAAAGCTCCAGCCTGGGCAACACGGCAAGACTCTGTCTCTAAAACATAAATAAATAAAATAAGGAATAAAAAGAATCATTTGCATTCAGAAACTGTGCAGATAAACAAAACATGTTATTGGCTGTTGGTTCTGAGAGTGAGGCCTAAAGGTTTGCCTAGGCCAGGTGCACCACACTTGGCCCTGAGAAAATCATAACAAAGACACCAGAAACCCTACAGAGGACGATTCATCACCAGCCTGCCACTGTGTTCAGGACACCTTGCAGCTGTAATAGATTCAACAGCAACGAAAGAAGAGCAAAGCGTATTTTAAAAACAACTCAATATAAAATAAAATCACAGTGCCAGCTGGAAACTCAATGCTCACATCCGGGACAGCTTTTGAATACCCACAGTGTTATCTCTTTCCTCTTTTACTGTGTCTGCTCGAAATAGGAGAAGAAAAGAGCCAAATGAATCTGAACCCTAGAGAAGAGGCTTCGGTTGTTTTCTGACAGAGAGAAGCGAGAGGCATACAGGAAAAGTTCAGATACACAAAACCTACAGGACTCCAACAAGAATGAGCAAATGTTCTCCACACTTGGGATCTGTTTAAAGAAATAAAGGGACCCGACCACAGAAATGCACTGTGTGCTCTCCACGCCAGCCCTGTTTCTTCCCCTCTGCAGGCACTGCAGGCCTCAGAAGCGTTGTGTCTTTATGCGTGGGCGAGACGGCCAGCCGTCTCCAAGCTCCGTTCTCCAGCCCCCTGCCCCTTGGTAGCGAGCCTCCCCACGCTAGCTGGGTGACGGCTGCCCGGCCAGAGAGAAGGCAAGGGTGCTGAGCAAGCAGCCCCGCCACAGGCCCTGAGCAGAGGCAGCAGGCTCACCCCGGCAGTAGGCTCTGCCCACTCCTTTCACCCTGGCTGCAAGGGCAGATCCCAGGCAGCCACCACGGACTCAGAGGCAGAAGCCAAGCCAAGGACAGATGTCCCTGGCCAGCCCTGGACCACGGACACCTGCGCCACTCCACAGGCAGCAGGAAGCACCACCAGCCCAGCCAGCCCTTCATTCCTGGCTCTGGTGCAGAAAAGTCACCTGTGGTCTAGACTAGAGGTCCCTAACCCCTGGGATGGGTTCCTGGCCTGTCAGGAACTGGCTGCACAGCAGGAGATAAGCACTGGGGAGCGAGCATCCCCACCTGAGCTCCGCCTCCTGTCAGGTCAGTGGGGCATCAGGTGTCACAGGAGAACCCTGCTGTAACTGTACATGAGAGGGATCTAGGCTGCACGCTCCTATGAGAATCCGATGCCTGATGACTGGCGGTGGGACTGTTTCACTGGAAACCATTCCCATCACCGTCTGTGGAAAAACTCTTCCACAAAACTGGTTCCTGGTGGCAAAAATGGGGACTGCTGCTTTAACTCATCCCACTCCCCACTTTGTTCCTTCCTCTTTTTCACGAGATTATTCATCCATTTGGAGTTGTTGTGTGTGTGTTGTGAGTGATTGCATTTTGTTTCCTACATGAATGTTCAATTATCACCAAACCATTTACCTAAACGCATATCCTTTTCTCACGGATGAATGAGGCCATTTCTGAAGCACACTATGATCGTGTGTTTCTGCTGGTACATTCCATAGTCATTGTTTACACTTCTGCCAATTCCATATTGTTTTAACTAGTATAACTAATTTAAATAAATTTGTATCTGCTAAGGGTAATACTCCTTCTTAGCCAGATGCAGTGGCTCACACTTGTAATCTCAACACTTTGGGAGGCCAAGACGGGTGGATCACCTGAGCCCAGGAGTTCAAGACCAGCCTGGGCAACATGGTGAAACCCCATCTCTACAAAAAATACAAAAATTGGCTGGATGTGGTGGCTCATGCCTGTAATCCTGGGACTCTGGGAGGCTGACGTGGGCGGATCACCTGAGGTCAGGAGTTCGAAACCAGCCTGGCCTACATGGCGAAACCCCTCTCTACTAAAAATACAAAAATTAGCCTGGCGTGTTTGCTACTTTACTAAGCTTTTCCAACCAGCTTCCGGCTTTTGTTCATATTCAGTTAAGACTTGTTCTTTGTCATCTCCATTCCTTTTTTTTTTTTTTAATAGAGACAGAATCTTGCTCTGTCACCCAGGCTAGAGGTGCAATCACAGCTCACTGCAGCCTTGAACCCCTGCGCTCAGGAGATCCTCTCCCTTAGGCCTCCCAAAGTGCTAGGATTACAGGCATGAGCCACCACACCTGGCCCCGCTGGTCTGCTCTTCTTCTTCTTCTTTTTTTTCTTTGGAGATGGAGTTTTGCTCTTGTCGCCCAGGCTGGAGTGCAGTGGCATGATCCTGGCTCACTGCAACCTCTGCCTCCCGGGTTCAAGTCATTCTTCTGCCTCAGCCTCCCAAGTAGCTAGGACTACAGGTTCACACCACCACACCCAGCTAATTTTTGTATTTTCAATAGAGATAGGGTTTTCCCATGTTGGCCAGGCTGGTCTCAAACTCCTGACCTCAAGTGGTCCCCCAACCTTGGCCTCCCATAGTGCTAGGGTTACAAGCATGAGCCACCACACCCAGCCCTGCTGGTCTTTTCGAAGCACCTGATCTCTGTGAGTGGCAGTGGAATAGCGTCCCCCACTTTCCATCTTTGACAGCATTCAATTAGCTATAGGAACCACCATAAACATCAAGGGGCCAAAGTGACAGCCACGGGTCCCCAGGAACTTGCAGAGCAGGGGCTGAGGAGCACCTCTGAAGTCAGCCTGGGTTGGTCAACGAAGTCACAGAGGTGCCCTCGGCCCAGATGCCTGGATACCTGCAGTCAGCTGAAGGCAGGAGTGGGCACCTCTGGTTGTGGGGCCAGGCTCAGAGGAGAGCAGCTGGGCGGGTGGAAGGAGGGGAGAGAGTAGGAAGACAGGGAGGCAGGAGGGAGGAAGAAGAGCGGGGAGATGGCACAATGAAGCCGGGGAATTCCAAGGGCCTTCAACAGACACCAGGACCTCTGCTGGCTCGCCACTCTAGAGCTGTTCTTTCCTGGCGGATGCCTGGGGACCCAGTGGCATGGGGCACTGCTAGGCCTGGGCACCTGAGGTCAGGGGACAGTCATGCAGGAGGTCACAGGCACATGGTCACGGTCAGGGTGGATGGACACCTGGCCCTGGGGCAGATGACCTGAGAATGGGAGGTGAGGGTGGGCAGGGCCCTCCCTCCAGGGTCACTCTGAAAACCCAGCAAGGGTCACACTGGCCCTGGAGGACCCAGAATCCTGCAGAGCCCCCAGGGGCCTGGGGTGAGCGAGCTGTGGCAGGTCAATAGGTCAGGGGAGGTCAAGGGACACGGTGGGAAAGGAAAGACAGCAGAGCAGAAGCACCCCTGGGAATGCCCCGCCCTGCCCCCTCGGCAGGGACTTCCGGGAGAAGGCAGGCACCACATCCCAGCACCCCAGTTTTTATGAGTTACAGAACAAGTGACATTTCAGGAAGGTCAGAGAAACCTGACTCAGCAGAAAGTGCCCCATGTGCGTGCCCTGCAAGGCATTTCCATGTCAGCTGGACGGAGAGCAGCCCACAGCAGGCAGAAGCGGAGGCTGGAAGTCCTCCACAGGTCACTCCCCCTCCTCCTCCTCCAGGAAACCGGGGTCAGCACCAGGCCCCAGTCCAAGAACAGACCCCTCAGCCACCAGCCTCAGACGGGGGCAGGGCAGGCCCTCCGTGGGTGAGGAGGCCAGAGACAGCGCAGCCCGGCAGTATGCTCTCTGGGAGACTGAAACCCCCACCCACCCACTCCTGTGTGTGATGCAAACCAGAGACTGGAGGTGGCTCTGCTGCGCCTGGGGGTGCACATGTGGGGGCTGAGGTAGGCACCCGCGTCCCTATGTCCCAACGGAGCAAGGGTGGGTACCCCTTCAAACCACTGACTTCTGGAAGCCTGAGCTAGGACTCTGCATCAGGCTCCCCAGTTTTGTTCAGAGGCACAGAGACCCTCGCCCAGGGGTGGGACAGGCTCTCAGGGCAGGTCTGGAGAGGTTCCCATCTCAGGGGCTCGGGGCGTCCTGGGATTTGGAGACCACTTCCCATTTTGAACAGAAATCCAAAAGGCGAGAGAGGCCTGAGCTCCTCCCAGGGTTGCTACCCAAGCCCAGGTAGGCATAGCAACGGGCTCAGCCAGCCCCAACTCTGGAGGTGAACACTGGTGCACCCCCTGGCTTTGGGATTTAACTGTTTTTTTCTAGTAGGAAGGTAAATGGTGACAGCCTTATTTTGGAGAACAGCTTGACGATGTCTATTTCTCTTTTTTATTGTGGTAAATATATTTCACGTAAAACTTGCCATTTGAACCATTTTTCAGCGTACAGATCAGTGGCACTAAGTGCGTGGACACTGTCGTGTAGCCCTCACCACCATCCAGCTCAAGAACTCTCTTCACCTTGCGCAACTGAAACTACCCACCCTACCCCAACCTCCATTCCCACCTTCCCTGGCCCCTGCACTCACCATGCTGCACCGTCCTACCTTCTGTCCCCATGAATGCAACGGCTCTAGGGACCTGGCACAAATGGGATTGTACAGTGCATGTCCTCCTGTGACGGGCTTATTCCACTCAGCACAACATACTCGAGGCCCGTCCACACTGCAGCCTGTTTCCTTCCTTTTCAGGGCTAAGTAATATTCCACAGGGTGGAGGGTCACACTGTGCCGAGGGTGAGTGACGCTCTGTGGTGTGGAGGTCACACTGTGCCTACTTGTCCGTCGAAGGATGGACACAGACTGCGTCTGTCTCTCAGCCGCCGTGAGTGAGGCTGCTGCGAACACAGGGTGCAGCTCTCCCCTGGAGGCCCCGCTTCAGGGCTCCTGGGTTCTACTGAGAAGTGGAACTGCTGGGTCACACGGGAACTCTGACGGGAACTCTGTGTCTCATTTTCCGAGGGGCTGCCGTCCTGTCCCCTGCAACAGCTGCACCACGCTACATTCCCAGCAGCCGTGCACAGGGACCGGCTTTCACTCTGATTAACACTTCTACGAGGAGGCCCTCCCCACAGGGGCCTCCCACAAGCAGGGCCCACAACCCCAGGAAGGAAGGCCAGACTCACCCAACAGCAAGCACATGCTGGCCCTGCTGCAGCGTGGGGGTGTGTGCTTTCATTCATTCATTCACTGAGCCCCTCTGGGAGGCATCATCCTGCCACCTGCCCCAGCCCTGTCCTCACTCGCTCCCGCATGGACTCTGGTCACCTGAGGACCCTGCCCTCCAGACAGCGGCGTGAACCAAGATCTCTTCTGTCCTAACACTCGCCATCACTGCTGGGCTGCATCCTGTGCTTGGCTCAAGGCCTCCTCGAGAGGCTGCGTGACCAACTCTGCGGCCCTGGCATGCAGCCGCACCACTCCCGAGGACAGCACAGAACCCAAGCAGGACAAGGGAGCACTTCACGGATTTCTGAGAAACGCACCAGCACCCGGCTGGCCCTCGAGGTGCACGTCAACCCCACCACTTTCCTCCAGGCAGGCATGGGGGTGGGGGCGCGCGCAGAGCACAGATGGTTAAGACCCGAGGCAGCTGGTCCCAAACCTGCTGACTGTGTTTTGCTGGAAGGGAAAACTGAGGAGCTTTTGTCTCCAAGAGCTGCCCCCTTGGTGCGGTCGCAAGCCTGCCCGCGTGGGAGCTGGGGCCCTGTGGCGGCAGCTGGCCACACGCGCTCCATGCCCTGCTGCCCCTGGGCAGAGGAATGTCACAGGCTGGTGCCCCAAGTGCTCAGCCCACGCCCTGCCATCCCCAGGCTCCAGGTGCCTGCACGGCCACCCTCGCAGCCGGGCCCCAGGGCACCACCATCCTCACGGAGAGAGTTCCACGGGGCTCTCTGCCCCTGCACCGCCAGCACTTACCACCCAGCCAGTCCCAAGAGTCGCCCAGGCGGCCCGGGGTAGCTGCCAGCTCTTGCTGGCCTCACTCAGCTTTCTCCAATGTCCAGCCTTATCTGGACATGGCTGCTCCCTGCTAATGAGGACAGAAGGTCAGGGTGCCTTCTCAGTGTCGCCGCCGGCCAGCAGTCAGGGCGAAGGTGGCTGCTGTGGAGCGAGAGGTTCAGGCTCAGTCAGGTGCCTGGTGGATGGACTGCACCAAGGGCTAGGACCACTGGGTCTCCAAGCCTCAGCCCAATGAGGGGTCACCTCAGCAGAGGCCAGCCCTGCGCATGAGGGAGGGTGAAGAGGTGGTCCCCACCTGTCCCAGAATAGGGGAAGGAATGTGATGGTACTGGAGTCAGCGCGTCACAGCCACACCAGGGGCCGGCCAGAGCGTCACAGCCACACAGCCTCCAGCTACATCAGGCACTGGCCTATGGGGGCCAAGTTGAGCCCACGGTGCCCCTGGAAGCACCACGGCTCCAGGAACAGCATCTGCCCCACAGCAGAGAGGCCTCCAAGGTGGCTGTGAGGACAATGCTGCAAACACACGTCCGGCCCTCGGCGCTGGGCTCCACCATACCAAGCGTTCCAGCCAGCCTGTGGCAAGGCTGGGAGCTGCCGGCCATTGTCCAAGCTGGGTCCAGCCATCAGGAGACCCTGTCCTCAGACCTGCTGGGCCTGTACTTCTGTCTCAGTCACCCAAAGGCCCAGGGGCCATTCCCTGTTCCTCCACCTCCAGCCCAGCAGTCCCAGGCACAGATATGCAGATGTGCAGCGTGCCTCACCAACAGCTGGAGGGGAGCCCCTCCCAGCTCTGGTCCCACCTCCCATACCGTGCACACACGCTCAAGGCTGCCAGACCAGAGGGGCTCTGGGAAGGGATTCCACAGCTCCCTCCGCAGTGCACGGGAGGTGACTGGGATGCACCCCATCTGGGTCCATGCTCAGTGACTTGCATGGCCATGTGCACCTGTGAGCATGACCACAAGCCTGGGCTAACTCAGCTGTGGGCACTACGCCCACACTGGCCCTCAGGTGTAGCACTACACACACACTGGGCCTCAGGTGGAGCTCTGTGCAGACACTGGGCCTCAGGTGGAGCTCTATGTAGACAGAGGGAAGAGGGTGAGGCCCTGCACATACGTTCTACTGCTCAGGATGGAGCCAGGTCTGGTCTGCGTCAGCCTCAAGGTGGAAACAGCTCTCCCCTTCCCATGCCCTCCTGGCCAGGCTGCCCTGGGGTCAGGTGGGGTCTGTGGGCTGACCCACTTGGCTGGCTGGCGCTGCCTCTGCAGCCAGGGCCCACTCCCTTGGCCCTAGAGTCTGGCAAGAAGAGGTGTCAGGGGAAGGCAGACAGACGGGTCCAGTGCAGGAGGAGACAGGCCAAACAGGCGGGGGCCACTGCCAGTGGGCAGCTGTGCAAGGGAAGCCAGGCAAGGTTCTGAACGAGACAGGCGATCACGGATCCAGGCCCAGGCCCCCGACACCCCACAACCACCCCCAGGCTGGACACTCCACATGGCCTCAGGCAGGAAGGGACCTGACAGGTGTCTTCCAGCAGGAATGGACCCTGTCCAGCAAGGGCGTTTCTGTGCAGGGGCTATTTTAGCACAGACGAGGCACAGGCAGGTGCTTGTGACAGCTGGGGGAAGCTCCCAGAACCCCCTCTGGGAAGGCCTGTGGGCCAGGCCTCGCACTGCAGGCCTCCGGGCCAAGCCCCTGTCCTGGGCAGCCCTGCCATGGGCCACAGGCTGTGACTCTGGCCTGTGAGGAGGGTGAGAGGCTGGGCCGGTCACCAGCGCTGGGTCTGCCTGGACCTTTGGGCTGCTTTGCCAAAACCTCCCACCTCCTCCCTCCCTAATGGCCCACATGGCAAAGGGTGAAGGGTGGGCCTGCAAGAAGGTGTCCCAGATTTCGGCACTTTCAGTGCTCAGCTTTCCTAAGTGGCCACCGCAAGCCCAACGGGTCCCAGGAACATCCCCAGACTGCATGTCACTGGGCCCAGCAAGGCCAGGTCACACAAGCCAGCACCCCGGGGGCAGCCAGAACCTTCTGCCGAGACACCGTGCCCCCAGTAGGACAGGACACCGTGCCCCCAGTAGGACAGGACGCCAGGGACAGGCTTCCAGGAGAGCCTGTACAGCGCCCCAGGACTGGCCAGCCTGTGCTGCAAACAGCTAACACGGCAGCAGCACCGTGGGAACGCCTGCAACGGGGCAGCTTCCCAGTGTAGTGTCCCCGCCTGGGGCAGGCCAGGGGAAGGCAGAACCAGCACCTGCTCCGCACAGGGCACGGATGTGGGCAGGAGGATGACTCCAGCTGTTGGGTGAAGAGAGGGAACCAGGAGCACCTGCAGCAAGAGGTGGTGGGGACTGGCGGGGAACAGGGCCAGGGTGTGTGTGTGCGTGCACGGTGCATGGGTGTGTGCACGTGTGTATGTGCATGAGCGTGTATCTGTTTCTCTCTCTCTCTCTCACAACCCATACCAGTTGGTCTACATGGGCCCAGGCTCAGTCTGCATCCATCCCCAGGGGCCCAACACACGCTCCATAGAGAGGAGAAACCATGATGCAGCCCACGGGAGCAGAGCCCAGGGTGGGGACAGAGCACAGACTGAGCACCCCCAGAGAAACGTGGGGGAACGATGGCGGTGGGGGCATGAGACTGTCTCAGATTTCTTCTCTGCCCCACATCAAGAGGATGCACTTAGGACCAACTTCTTGTTTAGGAATCAAGGCTGCTCCCCTCCAGGGAATCTCAGGAAGGTGTGTGAACCCTCCTGGCCCTTGGGGACAGGAGAGGGACCAGAGGATGGAACTGCTGTCCCGCAGGGGACTCAGACCTCAGAATCCACCTCCTGGGCTCCAGGTCTATGGACTGCCCACAAGAAGACCAGGCAGAGGCCCGGGACCTGGGCTGTGGTGTCGCAGAGAAGCATGCAGTGCCTGAGGAGGGAGTTCCCACCTGGGAAGAAGTGGGTCAGACACAAAACCTCCCCAACTCAGCCCCGGGCACCGAGCCCCACCTCACTGCCTGTGCCCTCAGCTGTCACAGGCTCAGGGGAGGATCAGCACAGCTTCCCATGGGGGTTCTCACAAATCCAACTGCTTCCTGTGTGGTCTCAGCCCTGGAGGTGGTCGGCCACACAGGCACACCCTGAACATGGCCGAGGGGGCCACCTGTTCCTCTCACTCCCCACTGATATCACCGGCACCAGGCAAAACCCCCGTGCTCCGTGCTGTGGGTCTGGGACTAGCCGGCAACATTTCTCAACACAGCCCACAGAGGGCAGGACCACTGGGCTTCCCGGCGCCAGGGAGGGGCTGGGAGGGGCTCCCACGGAAGGAGAAGCAGGCGCGGAGGCACATGCAGCACCGCGGCGAGGCGTAGGACAGTGACCGAGCAGCTTCCACCCAAGGAAGGAGATGCAATGTCTGACTGAGGATTCTTCCAAAACAAGAAGAGAGATGCTTGTATTCAGCGACTTCTCTGCCCCACATCAAGAGGATGCACTTAGGACCAACTTCTTGTTTAGGAATCAAGGCTGCTCCCCTCCAGGGAATCTCAGGAAGGTGTGTGAACCCTCCTGGCCCTTGGGGACAGGAGAGGGACCAGAGGATGGAACTGCTGTCCCGCGGGGGACTCAGACCTCAGAATCCACTTCCTGGGCTCAAAAGCAATGCTAATAACAAATCTTGTTTAGGCACAAGGCTTCTCCCCTCCAGGGAATCCCAGGAAGGTGTCTGAAACCTACTGGCCCTTGCGGGCAGGAGAGGGACCAAATCAAAATAAAAATGCTAAAAGCAACCACAGAGCATACGGGTGTCCTGCCAGGAGCAAGGAGCAGGCCGATCACAGACTCCTCAAAACCACAACAGAAACAAGACAATAAAACAGCTGTCAAAGCCCCGAGGAGACAAAACTGCCAGCCTAGAGCGCTGTGATCCAGGTTGTTGCAGGAATTGACAAAACTGTCCACCTAGATTCGCTGTGATCCACCAGGTGTGAGGAGACAAAAACTGCCCAGCCTAGAGCAGCTTGCTGATCCCCCAGGCGTGAGGAGACAAAACTGCCACCTATGCGCGCCTGTGAATCCCCAGGCGCTGAGGAGAACAAAACTGCCAGCCCTAGAGCGCTGTGATCCCCAGGCGTGAGGAGACAAACTGTCCACCTAGAGCGCTGTGACCCCAGGTGTTGAGCAGAGAACAAAACTGCTCCACCTTTAGAGCGCATGTTGATCCCCAGGGTGAGGAGACAAGAATTTTGCCAGCCTAGGAGCGGCTGGATCCCCAGGTGTGAGGAGACAAAACTGCCCAGCCTAGAGCGCTGGATCCCCAGGCGTGAGGGACAAACTTGTCACCTTAGAGCCGCTGTGATCCCCAAGGCTGTGAGGAGACAAAACTTGCCAGCCTTTTAGAGCGCCTTGTGATCCCCAGGCTGTGAGGAGACAAAACTGTCCACCTAGACGCTGTATTCCCCAGGTGTGGAGGAGACAAAACTGTCAACCTTAGAGCGGCTGTCTGTGATCCCCAGGTGTGGAGGAGGACAAAACTGTCACCTAGAGCGCTGGATCCCCAGGGTGTGAGGAGACAAAACTGCTCCACCTAGAGCCGCTGTGATCCCCAGGTGTGAGGAGACAAAACTGTCAACCTAGAGCGCTGTGATCCCCAGGTGTGAGGAGACAAAACTGTCCACCTAGAGCGCTGTGATCCCCAGGTGTTGAGCGAGGACAAAACGCCAGCCTAGAGCGCTTGTGCATCCCCAGGTGTGAGGCAGGAACAAAACTTGTCAACCGTAGAGCGCTCGTGATCCCCAGGTGTGAGGAGGACAAAACTTGTCCACCTAGAGCGCTGTGATCCCCAGGGTGTGAGGAGACAAAAACTTGCCAGCCTAGAGCGCTGTTATCCCCAGGTGCTGAGGAGACAAAACTTGCCAGCCCATAGAGCGCCTGTGATCCCAGGTGTGAGGAGACAAACTGTCAACCGTAGAGCGCTGTGGATCCCCAGGGTGTGAGGAGGACAAAACTGTCCAACCTAGAGCGCTGTGGATCCCCAGGTGTGAGGAGGACCAAAACTGCTCAACCTAGAGCGCTGTGATTCCCCAGGCGGTGTGAGGGAGACAAAACTGTCAACCTAGAGCGCTGTGTCCCCAGGTGATGAGGAGGACAAAACTGTCCACCTAGAGCGCTGTGATTCCCAGGTGTGGAGGAGACAAAACTGTCAACCTAGAGCGCTGTGATCCCCAGGCGGTGAGGGAGACAAAACTGCTCAACCTAGAGCGCTGTGATCCCCAGGCCGTGAGGAGCAAAACGCAACCTAGAGCGCTGTGATCCCCAGGTGTGAGGGGCAAAAACGCAACCTAGAGCGCTGTGATCCCCAGGTGTGAGGGGCAAAAACGCCATCTTCAGGCGCTGAGAGATCGAAAGGGCTTCTGAAGGGTGCGCTCCAGGAAAACACAAACTATCCTTGGGAAGGGCGGGGCCCCAGGTGAGCAAAGTAGCAGCGACGTCCCAGTCATCAAAGGCATTGCTGTTTCTCGTGCATTTCAGCTCTCCTACCTTTGGAGGGTGGGAGGGTTGCTGACTCTCCTTAAATGTCAACAGGTCTTTCACAGCAAATCAGTAACAGTTAAAAGGACTACAAATCAGATTTCTTGGAGTGGGTAACACAGAAAACTCAGGCCAGGCACAATGGCTCATGCTTGTAATCCCAACACTTTAGGAGGCTGAAATGGGAGGATGACTTGAGCCCCCGAGTTTGAGGCTGCAGGGAGCTATGATCATCCCACTGCACTCTAGCCTGAGCAACAGAGTGAGAACCTGTCTCAAAAATAAAAATAAACTCAATCTTTATCCTTCCTTAATTTCCACGGAAAAAATAACAAAACGTAGCAAAGGAAATGCATAATAAACAGAATCAAAATGATCAAACTGACAGGAATACATGCAACATCATCATCACACAGAAACACAGACTCAACTTGCCAGTTAAAGGCCAACCCAGGTCAGGCGTGGTGGCTCAAGCCTGTAATCCCAGCACTTTGGGAGGCTGAGGCAGGTGGATCACCTAAGATCAGGAGTTCAAGACCAGCCTGGCCAACACGGTGAAACCCCGTCTCTATTAAAAATACAAAAATTAGCTGGGTGTGGTAGTTCATGCCTGTAATCCCAGCTACTCGGGAGGCTGAGGCAGGAGAATCGCTTGAACCCGGGAGGTGGAGGTTGCAGTGAGCCGAGATTGTGCCACTGTACTCCAGCCCAGGCCACAGGGTGAGACTCCGTTTCAAAAAACAAAAAACAAACAAACAAAAGCCAACCCTGGCATTCAACAAAGCCGTTCACCGAGGACCCAGAAAGTTGATGTTACGTGAGCAGGAGATGATGGCAGAGGCTGCACGGGGCACAGCTGGCACAGAGATGGAGTTGGGAATGCACTTAAGGCAAAAAGCAGAATTTGAGGTAAAGGCGAGGACAGAAATGACTGAACAGGGCACTTGCCAGGAAGCTGAAACAAGGCCAGCCCCGGGTACCATGGCGATTGCCTGAGAAAAGACAGGAAATGTGTGGGTGTCGGGTGGGGCCCCAGGACTCTGATGCCAGAGTCCCACGGTGCTCCGTGGAGACAGGGGCGAGGGGTGGTGCTGGTGTGGCCTAGGCTGCACTAGCTGCCACCCTGGGACCCGGGGTCCCGAGAGCAGCCGCACCCCCAGCTGGGTCAGGGCTGGCTGCGGCCCCACTCCCTCCAGGAGGTGAGCATTTCGTGCTCGGAAAGAAAACCCCGCAGCACGGGAACCTTCCTCTGCGTGACCTCGTCTAAGGCAGGACATCTCCACTACAGTGAGCCTCCCAGAACCCACGCGCCCTTCACAACCTCCTGTCCCCGCCTTCCCACACACGGACCCCAGGCTTCTTGGATGCTCCGGCTCAACCCTTATTGGTTCTCGCTGAAATCCCCCAGCAGGCGTCCAGAGCCCACCCCGTGCCTCCCAGGGCACCCCAGCTGGGAACTCAGCCCTGGCGTGACGTGCAGACCACAGGGATGGGTTTCACCTCTCAGCTGTGCTTGGCTCCTAAGCTGGCACCACGACACCATAGCTCGAGTTCCAGGCCTGGACGCTCCTGCTACACACACCTCGCCATCCTGGAAGGGGCCTGGTGGTCTCTTCTCCATGAGAAGCAGTACCACATGGCAGAGCTTGCTGCTGGCTGCAGTCCAGGAGCCGATGCACTAGAGCCCTGCAAGGCCTGTTCGCACGTTACTCAGGAAAAGACTCCAGGTGCGCACCTAGACAAGGGGGCTATCTGGACCTCCCTGAGCCATCATGAGAAGCCCCGCCACCAAGCCCAGAAGGTGCCTGCCACTTGGCTGACACCAGAAGGTGTCCAGAACCCCAGACCCCCACTCTACTGCCCCAAGAGCTCAAGGATCTAGAGCATCCTAGACTCTCCCAGAGCTCCCGGAGGCCCTGAGCACCCCCCAGACTGTCGGCCAGTTTGGACCCAGGATGGTGCTGGTGGGGCAGGAGCAGCAAGCAGGTGACAGCAGGCTGGCCCTGGTTCCAGGGACTTCTCTTCTGGGAAAGGCAACAGTTGTCAGGGAGCAAATCTTGAAGTGCCAAGTTGGGCACACAGGGCCCGAGGGAAGCCGGGAGAAGACGGGGACAGAGATCACACAGGGCAGCCACAGCCAGGCCCCTGCAAACCACAGGCGCCCCCGCAAAGGCCTCTGTGCAGCCCACACTGCTCCTGTACACACGCTCGCTCCACAGCTTCCTCCTCTGCAGACAGATGAGGAGCCCCAGAGGATGCAGCCAGCACCAGGGCCACGGGGTCTCCAGGGCGCAGGGCCAGCCTCCAGGGAGTCCTCCCTCTGATCTCACTCCCAGCACACTCCCCACTGCTCCTCTGAATTAACCCCACAGCAAGGTGGAGAAGATTCATCGAATGCCTAGAGCATCTATAATTCTCTGCTGCCACGAATTTCCCGACTGCGCAGCTCTGAATTCCAACTGACCTCTCTCTCTAGGTCAATAATATGCAAAAGAGGTGCTGCTGGGCCACACCGGCACTGAGGGGCTGCTGCCCTGCCTCGCGACCCTCGGAGGCGACCGCAAAGACACCAGGCAAGAGACTCGCTGGCGTCTTTTTCTCAATGAGTCTAATCTAACAAGGTTTTCTCTTCACTCTTAACGCAAATGGCTAGTTGAAAACCCTAATGATGCTGCTGCCACTGTGCCCGGTGTTCAGGTCAGCGGAAGGTGCTGGGTGCGGGAGCCACACACCAAGACTAGGGCTGCTGGGAGGTCCGGCCACAGCCGACCCCCAGGTAGTACCTCCAGCAAGTGCGTGGCACCTGTGGAATATTCCAGCTTCAGGGATGGCGAGCCCAGAGCGCAACTGCTGCCAGTGTCCCCGACAGCAGCCTCTGGGCCCCTGTTCTCTGTGGCCACTTACACTGCTGGGCCCAGCAGCTGGAGCATCTGTGTCCAACTCACAGAGCAGCCATAGCCTGAGCTCCCTCCTCTCCTGAGCTGCTAAGCCCCAGGAAGGCCCGGGGAGGCAGCGGGTGGTGGGCACCACGTCACCCACTATCGGGTCCCCTTTCTGAAGGGACCACATTCTCCAGGAGGCGAGGTGAGGACAACCCTGGACAGCTGCCTCTTCCCCAGTCAAAGGAAAGCTGGCCACTCCGGGGTTGGGCGCAGGGGGCACGGCCTAAGCTCTCTGTCCTTCACGAACTGCACCCCTCTCTTCTCTGCACACCTCCACACCCAGGGAAACACTCAACCTCTGACCAAGAGTTACCCCCTCATCAGTGCTGGAAACTTTCCCAGGGAGTCACTGGAACCACTGCAGGGCCTGGTCCACTGAAGGTGGACGGATCCTGGGGGAGGCACTGTTCTGATAAAATCCCCAGCAAAACCTCGGGTGGTCTGGGCCGGTGAGCCGGGGCTTGGCTGTCAATGGTCCTGCTGTCTGGCTGGGAGTTGCTCAAGCCACAGTGGCAATCTCTGGATAGCATGTTGCTAATTAAAGAAACCTCCAAAATCTTCGATAGCCCGCCAGAGCCAGGTGCAGTCCGAGAACCTGGCCAGCCGCCCTCTGCCCCGCCACATCCTCCCCAGGTGAGTGCGGCAAGCAAGGTGCAGAGGCATGAGCTGCACCCACCCTGCCCCCAGCACAGGCCTCCATGCACTAGCGGCAGACACCTGCTGTGATTCCTGGCCCTGCCCACAGCACAATTTGACAGGACCACGGCAGGAGAACAACTCCACCCCAGCCTCTGTCACCACTTGCCGAGGGTCTGAGAAGCAAAAGGCTGGTGGAGGAACTGCCCACAGGAGCTGAGGTCCCTGCACCTCAGGCCCACGATCCCCAATGCTCAGGCAGTGAGTGCAGCAAGCAGTAGTGGCAGGCACTGACCTGGCCAGGCACACCCCCTCAGGCTACCACCAGTGCAGCCTCTTGACCTGGACCCCTCCTCAAGGCATGCCCTCCTTCCCGCTGGCTTCTGAGGCTCGCTCTGTGTGGCCAGGTCAGGCACACTGGCCTCCCAGCTGGTGAGATGCCCCTTGGCCCTGTGGCCTTGCAGCTGTTCTTCACGTCCAAAGCCAACGTCTCCTGCAGGAGACAGAGACGCTGGACCTGATAGGTGCTGTATCTATAAACACAGGCCACGCTCAGCTCCATTTCCGGCTGAAGCCATAGCCAGGCAAGCCACGAGAGCACTGATTCGGGTGTGGTGACTCAACTTTCCAAGGCACGACAACCTATACGTCCAGCCAGGTAGGAAAAATAGGAACCCCAGGGCCAAGCTGGAAAGTGCGGGAGCCGAGGGAACAGCAGGACTGACTGCAAGGTGCAGGCTGGCGGGACGGGAGGCTCCCCAGGGCTTCACAGCAGCTTCCACCAGGAGGAACAGCAGAGTCCTGGCCTCAGGGTGAACATGGAGCTCGCAGCAGCCAGCACGCTCAGGCCAGGAGAGCTCA
Organism: Rhinopithecus bieti; assembly: GCF_001698545.2. NCBI lineage: Eukaryota > Metazoa > Chordata > Mammalia > Primates > Cercopithecidae > Rhinopithecus > Rhinopithecus bieti. Next base: position 475,850 of record NW_016814962.1, on the reverse strand, counting down.
GACCTCAGGGTGGGTCTTCAGGGCCAAAGCTCCCCCTCCGGTCCCTGGTGGGGCCACATCCCAGGCTTGAGGTGGGTGGGGAAGGAGCCCTAGGCCAGACAGAGGGGCTCACGACCTGACACCTGTGTGGCACAGGGGCAGCCCGACAATGCAGAAGGGACACCCTCCCAAGCCCCACTACGGAGCAGCTCCTGGAGCCACCGGCGGGCACTGCCCAAAGCCTGAGCAGCCATCCCTCTCCCCAGCACTCAGAGGAACGAACGGCCCAACTCAGTGCCGCACCGGGAAGGCCTGGCCACGAGGGACGGCCTGCTAGCAGGGCATCGGCCTCCTGCCGCTCACCCTCCTGAGATGCTCCCGGGGCAACTGGGAAGATGCAGTATGTCCACCCTCAAACTGACCAGGAACGAGCTCATATAGAAGCCTCAACTCCACTGCTGCGGGGAAGCCCCCACCCCACTCGTGTCCAGGACCAGGGAGGCGGGCGCTGGTCTCAAGGCGGCCCTGGAGACACCTGCACGAGCCCAGGGTGCAATGCTGATGAAAATTCTTGCCCAATTATTTTGCATCTAAAAATAGGGAAGTCCTGGCTGGGGGCCATACAATAAAGAAATATTGTCAATGCCCCTTGCAAGGTCAGCTATGGAATTACACTGGGAAATGAGGCTCAAATTAAACAAAAGACACTGGTGGCATCCTAGCTGTCAACCGGTCCCTGGTCACCTCTGTCCTGATGCAGACATGGGACTCCCAGAAGGTTGGAGAGCAAACAAAGGCAGGGAGGAGGGGCCCAACAGAGGGGCCAAACTTGCAGGACAGCAGCCCAAGGCCAGGGGCCTTCCCATCAGCATAGGCTCAGTCCCGTTCCCTATGCTCACCAGAACAAGAACATCTGAGAAGAGGGATATGCATCTGCCTCGTGGATCCACATCCTGGCCTGCCTTCCAGATGGTGCTGGTCACCCCCACACTGACCATCCCCACAAGACGAAAGGCGTCCTGGGGAAGGCTGAAGGGAGGCTGGACTGCATGGTCACTTTGCTGCTCAGCTCAAGACACACCTGGCTCCCAGGGCTGCTGGGCTGAGCTGCCCGTGCGCGGCGGCTGCTGCCAGCTGCTCTTGGGGCACAGGCTGCATGGGGCAGTCGAGACACAGAAATGCGAGACACGGTGTTGGACCGAGCGAGCTGACCATGTGGACCTCAAGCCCATGGAGCCCAAACTCTTCTGCCAAGCAAGGCCCAGGATGTTGGCCCAAAAGGTTGCGCAAGGGCTGCGTGGGGACTGAAGGCCCCTCCAAGCCCCCTCGCCTGCTCCAGCTCACCCCCTCTTGTCTCAGGACTCAGGGGTCATTAGAACCCATCTGTCTCCTTGCTGACCCCCTGAAGAGAGCCACTGACTTGAGGCAAACCCTCCCCCAACCCAACCCCACCCCACCCAAAGCCACAGCACTGATCCCTCCACAACCACTGTGTCCCAGCCCCTCTGCATCCCACCACCCCACGACGGTGCCCTAGGGGCTGGGCCATAGGCGAAGATGCCGCTGGAGCATCTCCGCACTCGGCCAGGTGCTGCCTGTGTCCGGGGGCAGGGGGTGCCCACAGCTTGACCAGGGGGTGCTGAGGAAAGGCTGGTTGGGGCAGTGGAGCAGGACAGTCAGGCCCAGAGCAGGTTGCTCAGCCCCAGGCATGTGTACCCCCAGTAGGAAGGGCAGACCCACCCCTTCCCCAGTGTCTTCCCTTGCCCATTTCTGTCCCTTTCGGGTCCTGACTCCTCTGTTGAGCAGCACCTGCACCCCAGGGGACCCAGCATGGCCCCTGACCATGCAGAGGACCTGGAGCCACGGCCATGAATGTACCGGGCGTGAGAGCAGCCCAGCAGTAGCCAGTGCTCCCCAGGGCTCCTGGAGAGCCTGACCCCATCTGTGGGGCGTGGGGTGAGACGGGGTGCCACCGGCCTCCACAGGCTGGAGCCCTCGAGGAGCTGCTGACAACCCCAGCACTATGACCAGCAGCCACGCTCTCAACACCCTCACAACCCTGCAAAGTCAGCCTGAGCTGAGCACACATCGGCGGGCCGCGCGCCTGAAGAGCAGAAGGGGACGGCCTCTCAGCACTTGGCTATTTTTAGGGCTGCCTCTCAGAGCAGCTGCCGAGCCAAACAGGCCCAGCCAGCCTGCAGGGCCAGCAGCTCACAGGCCTCAGGGCTGCCCTCAGCAGGAGCCTGTCCTACAGAGACCCTCCACGGCTGGGCAGGAACAAGCACGCCACACCCTGCCCCCTGGTCCTGGGGAAAGCACAGTACAACTTCCATCCTGCCATCCCTTCCCACCTGCACCTGAGCACCCTGCCTTGGCAATGCCACCGTCTGCCACCACCACACACAAGTCACAGGGTCCAAAGAGACCCCCATCACTGTGACTGACTGCAGACCCGCTCTCTGCAGCAGCGCCCCGACCCCGCCACAGCACCGCAGCTGCCCACTCCATCAAACTTTCCTGGGACGCATGGTGAGAATGCTGGGCTAAGAGAGGGAGAGGGCTGGTTCTAGTGCCCAGATCCAAGGAAAGCATCCTTTAGCCCAAGGACACTGCAGCCCCCTGCCCTCTGTCTCCTGCACAAAAGCCAGTCCCCAGCAAGAGACCCACTGCCATGTGATTGCAGTGTTGACAGCAGGACAGAACAGCCAGAGGTTTCTAGGCCTGCGTCTTGAAAACAGGGCACTGCCTGTGCAGACAGGGCGGCGTGCACGCACTGTGCTGGCCACGGCGATGGGCCAGGTCCTCTGAATCCCCAAGGCCTCCAGGGCTATGGGCACTGTCCTACTGCCCCTTGGCCCCAGCCCGAGTGCTGCCCAGCCTACAGGCCACAGGCTGCCCAGGTGAGCTTCCTCAGCCCGTCCCTCTGAGCAGCCCGTCTTCCCCACATCACTGCAGACCACCTCCGAAAGTCCAGTCCCAAGCCCCGCACAACACCTCCCACCCATCTCCACCTGCACACGCCGAGGCAATCCCCGCCTCCAGTGTGGACCACCGCTCCAGCAGCACTGCTCTCCCAAACACACATGCTTTAAATAGTCCAGTGACTTCCCCACCACTCAAATGAAGCCACACTCCTTGGCATGACAACCTGGTTCCATGACAGGAACATACACCAAGAAGCTACACTGTGCGGGCTCTGGGCAGGGGCTAGGTACAGCACCCAGCAAGGCAGACAGGGTCCTACTGTGAGAGACTCGTGCAGGCCGGCGGGGGTCAGTAGGCAACACGCGTCCTGAGGAGACCCCCCAGCATGTGGACAGAGGCGGGGGAAGGGCTGGAGACAGGCTACTGCCCCAGCCGGCCGCCGCCCACTGACACCACCCAGTGCATCTACGGATGCGGAGGATCCGGCAGGAAGAGCAACATGTCCAATTGTTGCTCCAGAGGTGAGACAGAGAACAGCGCAGAAGCAGCAGTGGAAGAGACAGTGGCGAGAGCTTCCCAGGACTCATGAAAATCATCAATCCACAAAGTCAGCAAGTCTAATGAGTAACCCCGACTCAGGCAATCACAAAACAAGCCACATCAGGACCCACCATGAGATGACCGTTAGCAACGACGACATGACCACAAAGCCACCCCGACGTCTCCCTCCAGCGTGTCACGGCTGCTGACCTCTCAGAGCAAGGCTGGAAGTCAAAGTCAGGGACACCCTGCCTGGACCTGTGGGAGGCGCACACACCACCCCAGCATTGTACAAGCAGCACACGCCCTGCTCAGGGTGAGGGTAAACAAAAACATCTTCAGACAAACAGAAAGAGACGGCAGTAATCAGTAGATCCTCACTAAAGGAAATCCTAAGAACAAATGTTCAACAAATGTTCAACAGGAGGAAAATGATTCCTCAGATGAAAGAAGAATGAGCAAAAAAGGAAGTGGTGAGTTTTGAAGCTCATCAAATTTCACAGTATAAAGCAGTAACAACATCTTTGTGGGCTTCATAAAAAAAAAATTAGAATACACAGTAATTGCCGGGCGCGGTGGCTCATGCCTGTAATCCCAGCACTTTGGGAGGCTGAGGTGGGTGGATCATTTGAGGTCAGGAGTTCGAGACCAATCTGGCCAACATGATGAAACCCCATCTCTACTAAAAATACAAAAAAATTAGCCGGGTGCGGTGGCATGCACCTGTAGTTCCAGTTACTTGGGGGGCTGAGGCACAAGAAAAACCTGACCTGGGAGGTGGAGGTTGCAGTGAGCCAAGATCACGCCACTGCACGCCAGCCTGGACAACAGAGTAAGACTCCATCTCAAAAGAGCGAGACTCCATCTCAAAAAGAAAAAGGCCAGGCGCAGTGGCTCAGCCTGAAATCCCAGCACTTTGCGAGGCTGAGGTGGGCGGATCACGAGGTCAGGAGATCGAGACCATCTTGTCTAACGGTGAAACCCCATCTCTACTAAAAATACAAAACATTAGCCAGCCATGGCGGCGGGTGCCTGTAGTCCCAGCAACTTGGGAGGCTGAGGCAGGAGAATGTCATGAACTTAGGAGGCAGAGCTTGCAGTGAGCCAAGATTGCACCACTGCACTCCAACCTGGGTAACACAGCAAAACTCTGTCTCAAAAAAAAAAAAAAAATTTTACAGGGTAACTACTAAACAAATAAAAGTAATGATAAATTTCCCTAATAATAGGGGGGAAATGAAATTTAAAAATCAATGCAAAATAAGGTAAAAGAAAACAAACAAAATATAGGACAATAAAAAGCACAAAATAAAACAGTATATATGACTCCAAATATCAGCAATGTAGATAAATGTAAATGAAATCAATGTTCCAATTAAAAACAAACATGGCCAGAGTGCCCAGGCACATTCGCTCACGCCTGTAATCCCAGCACTTTGGGAGGCCGAGGCGGGCAGATCACGAGGTCAAGAGATTGAGATCATCCTGGCCAACATGGTGAAACCCCGTCTCTACTAAAAATACAAAATTAGCTGGGCGTGGTCGCGGGCGCCTGTAATCCCAGCACTTTGGGAGGCCAAGGCAGGCAGATCACGATGTCAAGAGATTGAGATCATCCTGGCCAACATGGTGAAACCCATCTCTACTAAAAAGACAAAAATTAGCTGGGCGTGGTGGTGGGCACCTGTAGTCCCAGCTACTT
>NW_016814962.1:463364-467927 GCF_001698545.2 Rhinopithecus bieti | reverse complement strand
AAAAAAAAAAAAGAAAAAAAAAAGAAAATCAATTTATGTAATTTACCACCATAGCAATGAAAAGACAAAAATTATATAATGCTCTTAATAAAAGTATTTGATTATATTCAACATCCATCCCTAATGAGTTCTTTTTTTTTTTTTTTTTTTTTGAGACGGAGTCTCGCTCTGTCACCCAGGCTGGAGTGCAGTGGCCAGATCTCAGCTCACTGCAAGCTCCGCCTCCCAGGTTCACGCCATTCTCCTGCCTCAGCCTCCCGAGTAGCTGGGACTACAGGCGCCCGCCACCTTGCCCGGCTAGTTTTTTGTATTTTTTAGTAGAGACGGGGTTTCACCGTGTTAGCCAGGATGGTCTCGATCTCCTGACCTCGTGATCCACCCGTCTCGGCCTCCCAAAGTGCTGGGATTACAGGCTTGAGCCACCGCGCCCGGCCATGATTTCTTTAAAAAGCCTTTGCAAGTCATGAATAGGATGGAACTTTTTAACTGCATAAAGGGTATCCACAAAAAGTTGCAGCAAACATTGTCCTTAATGGTAAAACACTAGAAACCTTCCTTAAGGTCAGGACAGAACAAGGGTATCCACACAACTATCCATATTCAACAGTGTACTGTGACAATCAGCACAGTTAGGCAAGAAAAAGAAAAGTATGAGGATTGAAAAGAAACAACTTTGTCTTTTGCAGGAAAATCACTGATTTCTTTCAAAAATCAACTGAATGTCTATATGTTTGCAACAAACATAATAAAAAGCTGACTTTTACTATGACTTCTAAAATACAAGCATCTAGGAATAAAGGTAACAAAGGATATGCATGACAGCAGAATCTCGTAAAACTCAAAATACATTCAAGACCTAAGTAAATAGCTTGGTCATGAATTAGAAGACTTAGTACCATATAATTGTCAATTCTCCCCTACCTGCTCCACAGAGTCAAAAAACTTCCAATTATAAACCAAATGTGGCTTTGTGTGAAACTTAAAAAGATAATTCTGGCCAGGCGCGGTGGCTCATGTCTATAATCCCGGTACTTTGGGAGGTCGAGGTGGGTGGATCACCTGAGGTCGGGAGTTTGAGACCAGCCTGGCCAACATGATGAAACCCTGTCTCTACTACAAAAAAAAAAATACAAAAAATTAGCTGGGTGTGGTGGTGGGCACCTGTAATTCCAGCTACTTGGGAGGCTGAAACAGGAGAATCGCTTGAACCCGCGAGGCGGAGGTTGTAGTGAGCCGAGATCGCACCACTGCACTCCAGCCTGGTGACAGAGTGAGACTCTGTCTCAAAAAAACAAACCAAACAAAACAGTCAGACAGGCGCGGCGGTGCACACCTGTAGTCCCGGTTGCTCAGGAAGCTGATGTGGAAGGAAGGACTGCTCGAGCCCAGGATTTAGAGGTTACAATGAGCTATGATTGAGCCACTGCACCCCAGTCTGGGCCACAGAGTGAGGCGCCGTCTCTAAAAAACAAAAAGATGGCCAGGCGCAGTGGCTCACACCTGTCATCTCAGTACCTTGGGAGGCTGAGGTGAGAGGATCACTTGAGCCCAGGAGTTCAAGACCAGTATGTGCAACATAGGGAGACCCTGTCTCAAAAAATAAATAAATAAATAAATAAATAAATACATAAATACATAAATACATAAATACAAATTAATAAACCTCAACAGAAAAAACAATCAAGTGGGAAGAGCAAGGTACAAAGTGGCCCAGCCCTGCAGAAGAGTGGATGGGGGTGCTCAGGGACATGGGCACCTGGAGGACACTCCGGGAACCCGGCAGGCAGAGGCAACAGACAGGCACTGATGCATAGGGCCACCTAGGAGCACCATGTGTAACGGTGCTGAGCCAAAAGTGCCACAAGGAAACCCAGGGCCCAGGCCTCCCAAACAACAGCCCAGCATGCCTGGTTCAAGCTCCGGGGCACAGACTTCTCCAGCTGCCTCCCAGAAGGAGAACTGAAATGAGACCAGCATCCCAGCCAGGCAAACGGTCAATGTACACACTCCACCAGGCTGACACGGGGAGCGCACCCAGACACTGCTCAGAGAGCAAAGAGATGCTAATAATTGGACGGGGACATTTTCAACACAGCCGAGAAATGATGACTATCTCTAAAGAAACTGCTGACGCTGAAGTAGAAAAAAAGAGAAAGAAAAACTGGCAAAGGAACAGGAATTTCACTGACAAGGAAGTACAAATGGCCTAAATTAGTAGCCAGAGAAATTCAAGTTAAAACCACGATACCACTTCACACCCACCAGACTGGCAAAAATTAAGTCAGATGAATGCTGGCACAAATGTGGAGCGGTGGGGACTCTCGTCCCTGTCAGTGGGGGCCGGAGCAGGCACGACCACTCTGGAAAACTGCCCAGCAGTAACACTGAGTGCGTGCACACCCCCATCATAAATCTTGGTAGCTGGCGGCACATGCTTAAGACAGGCCCTGCCCATCCAGGAAGACCACAGAAGGCAGGCACAAGGATGTCCATAGCAGCACAGGGCTTGTATTTGGCAAAAAAGAACTGGAAACAAGCCAAGGTCCCTTGACAGAAGCAGAGCCGAGGTACTACCATGCCAGGGCATAGTACGCAGCAAACACGCCCAAAGCCATCAGCACAGACGCAGCCCAGAAACTTCATGGCTGGGCACAAGTGAGGAGTACAGACGAACACAGGAGGAACGAAGCAAAAGTAAGCAGCAGACTGTCCAAGGATGCATGGACAGGTGGCACAAGCAAGAGCAAAGCTGGGGCCAAGCCTGCCTATGAGGGGCCCTATTCCAGGACAGGTAAAGGCAGGAGCTCATTATGAGGCTGAGCCTGTGCTATGAACAAACTGCATCTGCCCACCCAGACAGCTGCACCACTCGCCCCTCCACCCATCAACTCCACACCAACGGAGCAAACCCTGTCCTCCTGCCTACCCTTCCTCCCAACCCTGTCCAGGCCAGAGCCTGGGACCTCCCAGCACTTCGTGCTGCCCAGCCCAGGTGCCTCCATCTACCCCGTCCTCACCAGCCTTCTCGAAACCTGCCCTACCCACGCCCTCCCCACAGACACCAGAGTGGGCTTTCTAGACCCCTGGGGAATAGAGCACAGCTCCACAGTGGGGCTGATAGAAGGCCCCTGGCCCCTCCTGCCACACGCCCCCACCTCCCTCCGGTTACAGACTTTGCTGCTCATTCGGAGGGACCCAGGAAGCTGCTGCGGAGGTTCAGCAAGGGAAGGCTATGCGCTGCAGTGCTGGAGCAGGGGAGCGCCAACAGCCAGCATGAAGGTTCTGGGGCTGTGGGTGAGGCAGTGACTCCCAGGGGCAGACAGAAGAAGAGCTGTGGGGCCGTGGGACCTGACATTGAGGCAATCGCCAAGACCTGGAATGGAGAAGCAGCCAGGCCTGGGGAGATGCTCCTGGCTTTGGCTCTGAGGCCCCAGAGGTTTCCCAGAAGAGAAGTAAGTAGGCACATCTGCAGTGCTCGGCCCCAGACCGTGGGCAAACGCTGACCCTTAGGTCTCATATGGAAACAGGGTCCTTCGGGAGGCCCTGTCAGGTGCAAGAGTCATGCTGGGTGGGCATCCTTCCTGTCCACTCAGCACAACCAAAGCCCTGAGGTCCCAACCCTGCGCTCCAGGAGAGCAACCCCAACACCACGCTCAGAAATGCAGGTTGTGGGAGCCACAGGAAAGCACGAGAGGCCCACCTGCAGCTGACTAGTGGTGGAACAACTCAATGCCACGTGGGGTCCCCTCCAGGCATACTGGACACTTCCAGTGCCTGGAAGGTCCGCTCACCCTCCCATCTCCCCAGGGAGAGCTCTCACGACCCCCACCTGCCTCCTCTTCTAGCCTGCTGTCTATTCTAGAACCAGAACTTTTCCGGAGAGTGTCTCCTTCTCCTCCTTAGCCTGGGAGCTTCCTGAGCAGGAACTACCAAGTCATGAAGAAATTACAAGTTTCAAACTGAGCAGGAGACACAGGGAAGCTGCAAGTCCAAGGAAGGCTGGGCTACGTCCGGAGGATAAACCTTGTCCAGTCGTTACTGCTGGGCGACCGGGCGCCCCCTACCAAGTGCAGAGCAGCCAGCCTTCCGCAATGGCAAGATCAACAGGGAGGCGCAAATAGCAGTACTGGCTTGGAGACATCTCTAAATGAGAGACAGCGCCAACCAGGTACCCGCGAGGACGACCCCGCCCCGCAGGACAGGGCATCTCCACCGCGCGCTGGACGGAGGATACAACCGAGTCCTGCGCGCCCCGTGCGCCGTGGGTCGCTCCCAGGCCGAGATTTGACAGTGTCGCCGGACGCGCAAGGAAGCGTGTGGTACCCAAGACAGGAAGCACCCTCGTCGCCCTGGCCCGCACCGCATTGAGGCAGGTGTGCAGCTGTGCAGGTGCGGTTGCGGCGAGCCACGTGAGCGCCGCCCGGGAGCCCCGAGGTCCCGCCGGGCCTGAGCAGCACAGGGTCCTCAGAAGCTGAGCGCGGCCCCGGACGCTCAGGACCTGGGGGGCTGGGGCCGCGCTCGCCGGCGCTGTAGGGGGCGGCGGCTGCGCGCATCGAACGGGCG
>NW_016814962.1:441993-462706 GCF_001698545.2 Rhinopithecus bieti | reverse complement strand
CGCCCGCCGGTGGGTGAGAGCGCGCACTCACGCGCCTGCGCACAGGCCCCGCCCGGCGCGCCCCGCCCCGCCCCCCGGGAGCAACGGGCGGGGGCCGGGAGAGACGCCGGGGTCCACTGGGTCCCGGCCAACCTCAGGCGCCGCCCCCTAAGGAAAGCTCATCGTCGCCCTGGCGATGCCCGCCTCCCCACGCGCGGATTCCCAGCCCTCGACGCTTTCCCGCCTGCACCCCGCCATGCCCCGAGTCTCCCCGCCCCCGCTGCCCTCGGCGCCCCTTGTCTCCTGTCGACCCCCGCTGGGCGATGGGCCCGGCTGTGCTGGCTTCGCCCGTCCCCGAGCCCCTCCCCCGCGCCCCCCTGCGCGGGTTCCTCGGGACGGAGGTGGCCGGGCCTGGCGGCGGCCGCGAAAACGCAAAGCCGCTCGGGGCTCCAGGCTCCCGACCTCAGCCCCCTGGGCTCCCAGATGCCTCCGGGCGCCCTCTTTGCGTCCCAACATCTTTATTCAGCGCCGCTTTTCAGAGTTGAGCTCAGGACAATGGAGAACAAACGTCTGGAGCCAAGGCTGGCTCCTGGTCCTGGAGTTTACAGTGAACTTGAGGACCCGAGCAAAGAGGAGGCAATAGCTAGAGCGGCCGGGGCCCGACGTCTAGGCTCTGGGGCTTAGGGAGGGTGCTTCCCCCATCTGTTTGGCAGCGGCTCTGGTCCAGCACCAGATGCTGCGCCGAGATTTAGGAAACGATTTTCTGGCCTCTCTTCTGTTCCCTTGTTTAACAGTTAGTTTACAGTTGCTTTTCTCTGCGCCCTGTGTCTTGTTGTCTACAAGTAGTTTTACTGAAACAAATCCAGCCCGAGCAAATTGACTTGGAGCTGGTTTCTCCCCTGGCCCACGGGGCTTGCCAGCCCAGGGCCCCTGTCATCTCCTTCTGCAAAGGCCCTCATGCCGCTGCTTCCTCCGTTGAGAGAGCTCAGCCTCCAGCTGTAACTCCTGTATCTAGAACTGCAAACAGCTGCGACTGCTTAAAGCCAGGGTCCCACTTTGGAGAGAACAAGGGAATCTGTGTTCACACGTGCTCCTGGCTCCTCTGGGGTGGAACACGGAGAGCCATGAGGGTCTGTCTGACCTTGGCCAGCTGACTGGGGTATTGTCTTACGTTGCTGCTCGGAGGGCAGAGAGCCTGTGGATCTCATACCTTTGAGACAGGGTAGGGGTAGAAGTGACTATGTCCAGAGGGGGTAGCCGTACCCCAGGAGGACAGGCTGTGATGGGAGGGCAGGAGACAGGTACCCATTGACCCCAGAACTGAGCGTATGGAGCTGCTGGACCTGGCGAGTGTGCAATTGCAGTCAGATGGATGGGCCGCCTGACACATTGTGCCTGTGTGCGCCAGCGTCTAACCCAGGCAGGGACTACAAATGGGGGTCAAGTGAGGAGATGCGGGGTGACTAAGCCATGCACAGCAGGGCTTGGCACCAGCTGCCACCATTGAACAGTGCCCTTCCTCTGTGCCAGGCACCGTTGTGAGCCCTTAAGGGACATGACAGCTCTGTCCCATCCCAAGTGACAGAAGAGGAGATGGCGGCCTGTAAAGTTATGCAGCTGCCAGGGGTCAGTATGTAACCCACACAATCTGTACCAGAGTGGCCCCAAGTACCCGTATGGTGGGTCTACATCAATGCTTCTGCCAGGCAGGAAGGCAGGGACACAAAACACCATGCATCACACCTGTGACCACATTTATATTTGTTTTTAAGGTGGGATGCTGGTAATGGGACTGTGGTCTTCTGTATTTTCCAAGTGGACAGATGTCCCTTGGGTGATCAGAGTAACTTTTTAGCCAGAACCTGTTATTTGCACTTCCCTCCTCTGTTGGAAAATGACACTGTGCTGGTCCTTCTCTTGTGGGCTGTGGGTCACAGGAGGAGATCCCTGAAGGCTGGGAGGCACCCCTCCCCATGACACCATGACCCTGGCATGGTGTGAGCCCCCACCCCCATGTTTGGAGCACAGGTGCTTTCTCTGGTAACGTTTTCTTTAAAGTAGGAACTTGGTTTGAGACAAACCTCTCGGATGACTGGGGTGGCTGGACATGGTTGGGGAGGAGGCCCAAGAAGAGGGTCCTTCAGAGCCCTGGAGTCCCAGGAGGACAACCTGAAAGCTGGTCCTACCACGTGCTGCCCCGGAGCCCCGGAGGTTGTGGGAGTTATTATTTAATAAGTTAAAGCCTCAAGGTTCCAAGTGCTTGGATAGGACTCCATTCGTATTAAAAAGACGAATCCCCAACCCCTGGCCATGGGACAGGATGGGCCAAGGCCTTTCCTCTGTCCACCTGGCTTTGCTAGGTCCCTCCACCTAGGGTCAAGGCTCGGGCTTTTCCAGTCGGGCACCAGGACCATGGGCTCCTTGGAAACGCATTCATCTCTTCAGCCTGGGCTAAGATGTCACAGACACACAGCAGGCCCTGCCGGAGTCAGAGTGGGGGAGAGGCCAGTCAGATGAGTGGCAAGGGCCTCCTCCCGGGCCAGCACTGGTCAGCTGGTAGCTCCAGCCCACACCACCCCTACTCTTTCTCCTGCCAGGAGCTGGGCTGAGGAAGCAGCCCCATGTGGCCAGGTCCCTGCCCAGCCCATGCTATGGCAGAGGGACAGAACTGCCAAACCCCTAGACAGGCCCTGCCACGTCCACTCCCGTGCTTGGAGCCCGTGGCCATCACTGAGGCTGAGGAGGAAACTTCACAAAGAAGGTGCAGCAGGGCCTTCCTCCTGGAGGCGTTTTCTGGGGAGCCATCTGGGGGATGGCCAGGAGCTCTGAGACCACTGAGATCACTGCACCGCAGCCGCACGTGTGGACAATTCCGACGGTCACCCTCAGAGCAGCTCAACTACTGAGAGTGAGGCCTGGAATCAACCCCGGGGTTGTAGAGTAGAACAGCGTTAGGTGAGCTGTGATAGAACCTGATAGAATATTCCACAGCTGGCAGAAATAGTGAGTTAAAAGTAGCTGAAAACAGACCAGGCGCAGGGGCTCACACCTGTAATCCCAGCACTTTGAGAGGCCAAAGCGCACAGATCCCTTGAGCTCAGGAGTTCAAGACCAGCCTGGGCAATATGGCAAAGTCCCATCTCTAACAAAAATACAGAAACGTACTCGGGCATGGTGGTGCGCGTCTGTGATCCTGGTAACTTGGGAAGCCGAGGTAGTAGAATCACTTGAACCCAGGAGGTGGAGGTTGCAGTGAACCAGGATCACACCACTGCACTCCAGCCTAGGGGACAGAGCCAGGTTCCATCTAAAAAAATAAAGATAAAAAGGCTGGGCACGGTGGCTCATGCCTGTAATCCCAGCACTTTGGGAGGCCGAGGTGGGCGGATCACCTGAGGTGAGGAGTTTGTGACCATCCTGGCCAACACAGTGAAACCCCATCTCTACTAAAAATACAAAAAGTTAGTCGGGCATGATGGCGGGCGCCTGTAATCCTAGCTACTCAGGAGGCTGAGGCAGGAGAATTGCTTGAACCCAAGAGGCAGAGGTTCCATTGAGCCAAGATTGCACCACTGCACTCCAGCCTGGGTGACAAGAGTGAAACTCTGTCTCAAAAAAAGAAAAATGTATGTGAAAATACATGTCCATGTAAAGTATATATTTACATGTTAGTGATTATACATGTAAAACACCTATTTTCATGTGTAGAAAAATATTGACAGGGTACAAATTAATCCAAAGTATTAAGAAAGTATCTCTGTGTGGTGGGGATTCCATGGATTTGGTTTCTCCTTTTTCCTTACCTTTATCTCCTATTTTCTCCACGATGAACATGTGTTAACTGTGTAGGGAAAATCAAACTACAGCAGGGTGAGCTGGCACCGGCTGGAGAGTCGGGCGCCATCTGACTGGGGCTGCGCCCCGTCCTAAAAAAACCAAATGTACAAAGGGAACCCTCACCCCACGCAACAAACTACCGAGGATGACCTTTGTAAGAATACTGAATGTTTCACTAGGGTAACATTCTTTTTTTCTCTTTTCTTTTCTTTTGAGACAGTCTTGCTCTGCCTGTCGCCCAGGCTGGAGTGCAGTGGCACGATCTCAGCTCACTGCAAGCTCTGCCTCCTGGGTTCACAGCATTCTCCTGCCTCAGTCTCCTGAGTAGCTGGGACTACAGGCGCCGCCACCACACCTGGCTAATTTTTTGTATTTTTAATAGAGATGGGGTTTCACTACGTTAGCCAGGATGGTCTCAATCTCCTGACCTCGTGATCCACCCACCTCGGCCTCCCAAAGTGCTGGGATTACAGGCGTGAGCCACCGCGCCCGGCTCACTAGGGTAACATTCTTAATATCAAAGGGAATCATACAAGTCCATAAGACCATTAAAAAATTCCCAGTGGAAAATGGTTAGGGAAGCTACAAAAGATTCACAGAAGAACAAGTGGGACAGTTGTCACTACTATCAGGAATTGTAAATTATAAAAAGGTGCGCGTGGCCGGGCGCGGCGGCTCACATCTGTAATCCCAGCACTTTGGGAGGCCGAGGTGGGCAGATCACCTGAGGTCAGGAGTTCAAGACTAACCTGACCAATATGGTGAAACCCCGTCTCTACTAAAAATACAAAAATTAGCCAGGTGTGGTGGCGGCGCCTATAGTGCCAGCTACTCGGGAGGCTGAGACAGGAGAATTGCTTGAACCTGGGAGGCGGAGGTTGCAGTGAGCCAAGATCATGCCACTGCACTCCAGCCTGGGCAACAGAGTGAGACTCCGTCTAAAAAAGAAGAAAAAGAAAAGAAAAGATGTACATGACACCTTCTCTTTGATACAGGCTAATCTAGACCTAATACAAACCTAAGATTGTGAGGACATCCTCAGTGTCCTGCACGCTGCTCCCCTCCTGGGTGAGGGACAGGCAGCGCAGCTCCTTCACCCGGCGCCTGGAGCAGGACCCAGAGCAGCCCTAGAGAGTGGCTTGGCAGCGTCTTGGGAGATTTGCCTGGGCTCATGGGTATCCCATGGCATCCTGCAGGTGACACTGGAAATGTCAACGGGGACGCAGGTCCAGGTGTGTGAGATCTTTCAAACAGCAACACTTACAGAAAGGGATGTCCAGTCCTGGGAAAATGACAAAACTTGCCCTGGTACATCCACCCCATGGGACATGAGATAACCAGCAAAACGGAAGACGGCCTCAGTTTTAGCAGCATGGGGAAACTCTCATGATATGTGATGGTGTGACAAATCAGGATGTAAAGTTGAACACGGCCTGACCTGGATTCAGGAGTAAAACTCTTCCCTCTTGACTGTGGTTATCTTGAGCCCCAAGAATAAGAGGGACCTTGATGCATAAATTTTAATACTTCTGTCTTTCCCGCAATAGAATATTATCACAGGAAGCTAGGATGTAACTTAAATATTAGAAAAGAAAGGAAAACACCCAGGCCCTAATACAGAGATCAGCCAAGGACATTCACAGACATCAGAACAGCAATTACCGCAACATGTGTCAGCCAAGACCCAACCTCAGGGCTCTTCGTGCGGGATGGATTTCTGGTTTTGTTAGGTTTTTTTTTTCTTTTGTTTTCTTGACAGGGTCTTGCTCTGTCAACCAGGCTGGAGTCCAGTGGTGCCATCATGGCTCACTGCAGCTCGGATCTCCTGGACTCAAACTATCCTCCTGCCTCAGCCTCGAAAAGTGCTGGGATTACAAGTGTGAGCCACTGCGCTGGGCCCCTAAGGGTTGGTTGGTTTGTTTGTTTTTTGAGATGGAGTCTCCCTCTGGAGTGCAGTGGCGTGATCTCGACTCGCTGCAAGCTCTGCCTCCCGGACTCACACCATTCTCCTGCCTCAGCCTCCCGAGTAGCTGGGACTACCGGTGCCCACCACCACGCCTGGCTAATTTTTTCTGATTTTAGTAGAGATGGGGTTTCACCATGTTAGCCAGGATGGTCTCGATCTCCTGACCTTGTGATCCGCCTGCCTCGGCCTCCCTAAGTGCTGGGATTACAGGTGTGAGCCACCACGCCCGCAGGTTTTAAAAAATTATTTATTTATTTAGAGACAGTCGTGGCCGGGTGCAGTGGCTCACGTCTGTAATCCCAACACTTTGGGAGGCTGAGGCAGGCGGATCATGAGGTCAGGAGTTCCAGACCAGCCTGACCACCATGGTGAAACCCTGTCTCTACTAAAAATACAAAAATTAGCCAGGCATGGTGGCATGCACCTATAATCCCAGCTACTCAGAAGGCTGAGGCGGGAGAATCACTTGAACCAGGGAGGCGGAGGCTGCAGTGAGCTGAGACTGCACCACTGTACTCCAGCCTGGACGACAGAGCAAGACTCCATCTCAAAAACAAATAAAGGACAGAATCTGCCTCTGTTGCCCAGGCTGGAATGCAATGGTGCCATCTCAGCTCACTGCAACTTCCATCTCCTGGGCTCAGGCAATCCTCCCTCTTCAGCCTCCCGAGTAGCTGGGACCATGGGCATGTATCACCACACCTGGCTAATTTTTGTATTTTTGTTAGAGATGCTGTTTTGCCCTATTTGCCAGGCTGGTCTCAAACTCCTGGGCTCAATCAGTCCTCTCACCTCAGCCTCACAAAGTGCTGAGATTATAGGTGTGAGCCACTGTGCCCAGCCTAATTGTTTTTTCTAGACACAGAGTCTCATGCTGGGGCTCTGGCTGGAGTGCAGTGGTGTGATCATAACTCACTGCAGCCTCAGTCACCTGGGCTCAAGCGATTCTCCTGCCTCAGCCTCCCAAGTAGCTGAACTATAGGCATGCACCACCACGCACAGCTAATGTTTACATTTTTTGTAGAGACAGGGATCTCACTTTGTTGCCCAGGCTGGTCTCAAACTCCTGGGCTCAAGCTATCCTCTTGCTTCTGCCTCCCAATGTGCTGGGATGACAGGCGTGAGCCACTGTCCCGGCCTGGCCCTTGACTTCTGTGGTGGAAGGTGGACTGGAGCCTCACCAAGTCTCACTCAAGGTGCGGGGAACAGACAGGAACAGGGACTTGCTTTCTGAGCAGTCTGTCTACAGACACATGTCCTCCAGCATACCCCGCAGTGCTAGGGTGGACTGCTCTTATCCCTGTTATGCAGACGAGGAAATAGAAACCTAGAGAGATTGAAGCACTTGCCCAAGGCCAGGCAGCAGGTGAGAAGGTGAGAAGGCCACAGAAGCTTGCACACCCTGCCCTGCTCGGTTCCCCTGCTGACTACTGCGTGGGGGACAGTGCTGTTAAGAGTACCCAGGAGTTATTTTAATCAAATGTGATAAAAGATGACAGACACAGAGACAATTGCCTTTGAAAGAGGAGTTTATTACTCACAGTTCCCAGGAGGAGGGGCACGTGGGGAAGCACCCAGAGTCAGTCAGGACAGAGAGGGGGTGAAGGGAAAGGGTGGGCAAGAGCCTTTATTGCCATTTTCCAGGCAAGGGAGAGTAAGCAAGCTGAGCAGAATTAGAACTGGGTCATTTCAGTGGGCTCTGGGCTGGGGGGTGGTATCTAGCTATCTAGTACCTGGCCCTGGGGTGATTTAGGGCAGGGGGCTAGTGTTCTAGAATGCAGGAGCCTGATGAAAGGAGGCAGGTGGGACTCATGATGGTCGCTCTGCATATCAAAGGCATGCTCAGCTTGCACGGTGGCCCAAGCCTGTGATCTCAGTACTTTGGGAGGCTGGGGCCAAAGGATCTCTTGAGCCCAGGTGTTTGAGACGACAGTGAGCTATGATCACACCACTGCACTCCAGCCTGGGTGACAAGAGTGAGATCCTGTCAAAAAAAAAAAAAAAAAAAAAAAGTGAATAAGGCATACTCAGAGGAGGCAAGTGGTCTGCTGTCTCTAGGAATTAGCTAACCCTGGGAGGGGCAGTCCCTCCCTAGGTCCACGAGACCCCAAGATGTCAAAGCACCACAAACGAGAGAAAGTAAAAAACACCATGAGGCTGGGCATGGTGGCTCACGCCTGTAATCCCAGCACTTTGGGAGGCCAAGGCAGATGGATCATTTGAGGTCAGGAGTTCAAGACCAGCCTGGCCAACATGATGGAACCCTGACTCTACTAAAAATACAAAAATTAGGCCGAGCACGGTGGCTCACGCCTGTAATCCCAGCACTTTGGGAGCCCGAGGCGGGCGAATCACGAGGTCAGTAGATCGAGACCATCCTGGCTAACACGGTAAAACCCCGTCTCTACTAAAAATACAAAAAATTAGCTGGGCATGGTGGCGGGCGCCTGTAGTCCCAGCTACTCGGGAGGCTGAGGCAGGAGAATGGCGTGAACCCGGGAGGTGGAGCCTGCAGTGAGCCGAGATCGTGCCACTGCGCTCCAGCCTGGATGACAGAGCGAGACTCCATCTCAAAAAAAAAAGAAAAAAAAAAATACAAAAATTAGCTGGGCGCAGTGGCAGTCACCTGCAATCCTAGCTACT
Source organism: Rhinopithecus bieti (assembly GCF_001698545.2). Lineage (NCBI taxonomy): Eukaryota > Metazoa > Chordata > Mammalia > Primates > Cercopithecidae > Rhinopithecus > Rhinopithecus bieti. The sequence continues at coordinate 454,281 of NW_016814962.1, read as the reverse complement.
TGGGAGGCTGAGGCAGGAGAATCGCTTGAACCTGGGAGGTGGAGATTGTACACGGAGATGGCGCCCCTGCACTCCAGCCTGAGGGACAGAGCAAGACTGAGTCTCCAAAACAAAACAAAACCCCAAAAACAAAAGACACCACGAATGAAGAAAGCCTCCAGGAGGGGGAAGTTTGCAGGTGCCTAGGCATGTCCTTCAAAACTCTAACCCCGCTGGTCAGGTCATTTTTCTCAGGCTCTGAGAAAAGAAAATCCTTCCTGGTCTAAGTTTTGAGAGCATGTTCAATTCAGATTAAAGCAATTCTCTCATTTCAGTGCAACACCGACATTACTTTCCAGCTCTCTGGGGCCCCCTGTGCAGGAATGCTCCTGCCCCACACCCCTAGCCTGGGCCCCGCTCTGCTGCTGTGTGCTGGAGTCAGGTCTAGGGCAAGCCCACAGCCTCTCCCTGATTACAGCCAGAGCAGAGACCACTGCACGTTTGCAGCGTCCTCTTTGGCGAGGTGCAGGTGAGGGTCCTGCCTCACAGGGCTGAATGAGGAATACGGAGGACCCTGGGCACCGGGAGCCTGTGCTGGGTGCCCAGTGTGGGTGCTCTGAGGGCGCTGGTGCCCCTCAGCCACCCTTGCTTGACTCTTTGAGCTTGTCAGTCACTCCTAAATGTTTCCAAGCTTCCCGGGGCGCTTGCGACAGGGGGCACCTAACCGGTCCCCAGGGCAGTTCCCCGCATTCTCCCTCTAAGCTGGCTCCATTCTTTATGACTTCACGTCACATAGGGAGCCTTACTCCCTGCCTCAGTTGGTTCACACTGCAACGGCAAACCACCACAGTCCAAGTGGCTTATAAACCATAATTCATTTCTCAGCATGGTGCTGGCAGATACGGTGTCTGGCGAGGGCCACTTCCTGGTTCATAGACGGCGCCCTCTTCCTGCATCCTCACATGGGGGAAGCAGGAGACAAGCTCCCTCCAGTCACGTTTTTTCTTTTTTCTTGTTTCTTTTTTCTTTGAGACAGGTTCTCAATCTGTCGCCCAGGCTGAAGTGGAGGGGTGTGATCTCAATTCATTGCAGCCTCAACCTTCTGGGCTCAAACAATCGTCCTACCTCAGCCTCCCAAGTAGCTGGGACTACAGACACACACCACCACAACTGGCTAAGTTTTCATAGTTTTTGTAGAGTCAGGGTTTCGCCATGTTGCTTAGGCTGGTCTCAAACTCCTGGACTCAAGCAGTCCTCCCTCCTCGGCCTCCCAAAGTGCTGAGATCACAGATGTGAGCCACTGTGCCCAGCCAGCCACTTTTCTGAGGGCATTAATCCCACTCATGAGGGAATCAGCCCTCAGGGCCTCAGCTCCCAAAGGCCCCACCTCTCTAAAACCATCACCTTGGGGCAAGGACTTCAACATCTGGACTTTGGGGGAACGCATATGATATGATTTGGCTCTGTGTACCCACCCAGATCTCATCTTGAATTCTCACGTGTTGTGGAGGGACCTGGTGAGAGGTAATGGAATCATGGGGGCGCGTCTTTCCCATGCTGTTCTTGTGACTGAGATTAAGTCTCACGAGATCTGACGGTTTTATAAGGAGGAGTTTCCTGCAGAAGCTCTCTCTCTCTTCCTGCTGCCGTCCACTTAAGATGTGACTTGCTCCTCCTTGCCTTCCTCCATGATTGTGAGGCCTCTGCAGTCATGTGGAACTGTAGGTCCAATAAACCTCTTTTTGTTAATTGCCCAGTCTTGTGTATGTCTTTATCAGCAGTGCGAAAATGGACTACTACAATGCACATTCAGACCATAGCACCTCCGCTCTAGCAGCAGCCCATCTGAGCAAACGCTTAGTTCTGGCAGCACCCACCTTGGGCCATTGCCCAATAGAGCCACCCCCGTTTTATTTTATTTTATTTTATTTTATTTGGAGACAGAGTTTCGCTCCTGTTGCCCAGGCTGAAGTGCAATGATGCCATCTTGCCTCACTGCAACCTCCACCTCCCAGGTTCAAGTGATTCTGCTGCCTCAGCCGCCTGAGTAGCTGGGACTACAGGCACCTGCCACCATGCCCCGCTAATTTTTGTATTTTTAGTAGAGACAGGGTTTCACCATGTTGGCCAGGATGGTCTTGATCTCTTGACCTTGTGATCTGCCCTCCTCCGCCTCCCAAAGTGCTGGGATTACAGTTGTGAGCCACCAAGCCTGGCCGGAGCCACACCCTTTAAATCTCTTACCGTTGTGGGTGTGGTCTTCCCCACCCTGTGCTCCTCTGGCCAATGAAAGTCCGGTCCTGTACCACCTGACTTGGCCTTGTGGCCTGGGAGGCATGCGGCCCCCTACACCTGCAGGCACCTCACAGGCTTTGGTGAGGGAGTGCAGGAAAGAACTACTTTAGTCTGTCAGGTGAGAGCAAGGATCCAGTGGCAACACAGACTCATATTGGATTCTGGCTTTGTCACCTACTGGCTATGAGATTTGGGGCTCATAGCCCCTCACATCCTCAGGGGTTCCCTCCATAAAATGGAGACTACAGTGTCTGCAAGCTAGTGTTGCCATGAGGATGAAATGTCATCATGGACAGACAGCATTTTGCATAGAAATCAATAATAGATATTTGAAAAATCCCCAACTATTTAGAAACAAAACAATACACTTCCTAATAACCGTTGGATCTGAGAGGAAATTAAGAGTGGAGAGAATCTTGAGCTGAATGAAAATGAAAACACAGCATATTGAAATGTGCAGGATTCAGCTAAAGTGGTAATTACAGGGAGAATTATGGCAATAAAATGCCTATTTATAAAAGAAAGATCTTAAATCAATGATCTCATCTTTCACCTTAAAAAACTAGAAAAAGGCCAGGTGCGGTATCTTACGCCTGTAGTCCTAGCACTTTGGGAGGCTGAGGTGGGAAGATCACGAGGTCAGTAGATCGAGATCATCCTGGCTAATACGGTGAAGCCCCGTCTCTACTAAAAATACAAAATATTAGCCAGGCGTGGCTCAGCGTGGTGGCTCACACCTGTAATTCCAGCACTTTGGGATCCCGAGATGGGCGGATCATGAGGCCAGGAGACTGAGACCATCCTGGCTAGCATGGTGAAACCCTGTCTCAACTAAAAATACAAAAAATTAGCTGGGTGTGGTAGCGGGTGCCTGTAGTCCCAGCTACTAGGGAGGCTGAGGCAGGAGAATGGCGTGAACCCGGGAGGCGGAGCTTGCAGTGAGCCAAGATCACGCCACTGCACTCCAGCCTGGGTGACAGAGCGAGACTCCACCTCAAAAAAATATATAAATAAAATTTAAAAAAGAAAAAAAAACTAGAAAAAGGGGCTGGTGCGTTGGCTCATGCCTATAATCTCAACACTTTGGGAGGCCAAGACTGGTGGATCACTTGAGGTCAGGAGTTCGGGACCAGCCTGGCCAACATGGTGAAACCCTGTCTCTACTAAAAATACAAAAATTAGCTGGGCGTGGTGGTGCGTGCCTGTAATCCGGGCTATTTGGGAGGCTGAAGCAACAGAATCACTTGAACCCGGGAGGCAGAAGTTGCAGTGAGCTGAGATGGCGCCACTGCACTCCAGCCTGGGTGACAGAGCGAGACTCTGTCTCAAAAAAAAGTAAAATAAAATAAAAAACCTAGAGAAAGGGCCAGGAGCGGTGGCTCATGCCTATAATTCCAGCACTTTGGGAGGCCAAGGTGGGTGGCTCACTTGAGCCCAGGAGTTCCAGACCAGCCTGGGCAATGAGGCAAAACCCCATCTCTACAAAAAAAAATTATCTGGGTGTGGTGGCACATGCCTGTAGTTCCAGCTACTCGGGAGGCTGAGGTGGGAGGATTACCTGAGCCCAGGAGGTAGAGTCTGCAGTGAGGCTTGATTATGCTACTGCACTCCAGCTTGTGTGACAGAATGAGACACTATCTCAATTTTAAAAAACAAAGAAACTAGAAAAAGGGAACACATTGAACCAAATTAAGCAGAAAGAAGGATCTAACAAAAATGAGAGCAGAAATTAATGAAATAGGGCCATGTACAGTGACTCACGCCTGTAATCCCAGCACTTTGGGAGGTTTGAGACCTGAGTTTGAGACCAGCCTGGGCAACATGGCAAAATTAGCCAGGCATGGTGGTGTGCACCTGTAATCCCAGCTACCTAGAATGCTGAGGTAGAGTGACTGCTTGAGCCCAAGAAGCAGAGGTTGCAATGAGCTGAAATTGTGCCACTGCACTCCAGGCAAGACTCTTATCGGGAAAGAGACAGAAAGAATGAACGGAAGGAAGGAAGAAAGGAAGGGAGGGAGGGAGGGAGGGTGGGAAAGAAGGGAGACCATAGAGAAAAATCAATACACCAAATTGAAAATCTCTTTGAGAAGGTCAGTAAAACTGATAAGACTCTAAAATGATGAAAAAAAGAGAAAGACAAAAATAATCAAAATCAGGGGCATGGATGTGAAAGGGCATGAGGACCCTTTTTGAGGTGTTAGATCCTTTTATTTTATTTATTTACGGAGACAGCATCTCCCTCTGTCACGCAAGCTGGAGTGCAATGGCACATTCATAGCTCACTGCAGTCTCAAACTCCCTGGCTCAAGCAATCGTCCCGCCTCAGCCTCCCATGTAGCTGGGACTACAGGCACGCACCATCATGCCTAGCTAATTTTTTTTAATTTTTTTATAGAGACACGATCTCACTATGTTACCCAGGGTGGTCTCAAACTCCTGGGCTCAGGTGATCCTCCCACTTTAGCCTCCCAGAATTTGGGCATTATAGGCATTAACTGTTTATCATCTTACTTGCATTGGTGTGTACACTTATCAAACAACACTTGGGTCAAAAAATAAAAGGGAAATTATGAAATCTAAAAAAATAAACATAGGCCGGGCACAGTGGCTCACACCTGTAATCCCAGCACTTTGGAAGGTTGAAGTGGGCAGATCTCCTGAGGTCGGGAGTTCGAGACTGGGCTGATCAACACGGAGAAACCTCGTCTCTACTAAAAATACAAAATTAGCCAGGTGTGGTGGTACATACCTGTAATCCCACCTACTCGGGAGGTTGAGGCAAGAGAATTGCTTGAACCCAGGAGGCGGAGGTTGCGGTGAGCCAAGATAGCACCATTGCACTCCAGCCTGGACAACAAGAGTAAAACTCAGTCTCAAACAAACAAACAAAAAATATTGCCGGAGTGTAGTGGCTCATGCCTGTAATTCCCAACACTTTGGGAAACTAAGGCAGGAGGATTGCATGGGCCCAGGAGTTCAAGGCTAACCTGAGCAACATAGTGAGATCCTGTCTCTACAAAGAAATTAAAATTAGCTAAGGGGGATGGTGTGTGCCTGTAACTCCAGCTGCTCTGGGGGCTGAGGCAGGAGCATCACTTGAGCCCAGGAGATTAAAGCTACAGTGAGCCATGATTGTGCCACTGCACTCCAGCCTTGGCAACAGAGTGAGACCCTGTCTGAACAAAAAAGAAGGAAAAAAAAAAAAAAACTGGCCAGGCACAGCGGCTCAGGCCTCTAAATCTAGCACTTGGGGAGGCCAAGGCGGGTGGATCACCTGAGGTCAGGAATTCGAGACCAGCCTGGCCAACATGGCAAAACCCCATCTCTACTAAAAATACAAAAAATTAGCCAGGCTTGGTGGCGGGAGCCTGTAATCCCAGCTGCTCGGGAGGCTGAGGCAGGAGAATCACTTGGACCAGGGAGGCAGAGGTTGCAGTGAGCTGAGATCGTGCCATTGCACTCCACTTCAGCCTGGGTGACAGAGGAAGACTCTGTCTCCAAAAAAATAAAAAGAAAAAGAAACGTTGTGTGCATCTGTAATCCCAGCTACTCGGGAAGCTGAGATAGGAGAATTGCTTGAACCTGGGAGGCAGAGGTTGCAGTGAGCTGAGATCATGCCACTGCACTCCAGCCTGGGCGACAGAGTGAGACTCTGTCTCAAAAAAAAAAAAAGAGAAAAATAAATGTTCCTTGGGTAACAAGAATATTCCCCAGAACCTCTACAGCTTTTAGTCACAATGATCATTTATTCTAAAGTTACCAGGTGTGCCAGGAAACAGGATCATATAAACCAAGAATAAACAACAGACATAAATCCATAGGTTGCCAGGTATTGAAATTGCTAGTACAGGCCGGGTGCAGTGGCTCACGCTTGTAATTCCAGAACTTTGGGAGGCCAAGGTGGAAGGATCACAAGGTCAGGAGATCAAGACCATCCTGGCTAACACAGTGAAACCCCCGTCTCTACTAAAAATACAAAAAAATTAGCTGGTGTGGTGGCATGCGCCTGTAGTCCCAGCTACTCAGGAGGCTGAGGCAGGAGAATCACTTGAACCTGGGAGGCAGAGGTTACAGTGAGCCGAGATCTCACCACTGCACTCCAGCCTGAGCAACAGAGTGAGACTCTGTCTCAAAAATAATAATAATAATAAAAGAATTAGTAGTATGTACCTTAAAATGTGATCAATATGTTCAAGAAAAATTAAGATGGAGAATTTAATCAGAAAATTGGAATCTGGGCCGGGCGCGGTGGCTCAAGCCTGTAATCCCAGCACTTTGGGAAGCCGAGACGGGTGGATGACGAGGTCAGGAGATCGAGACCATCCTGGCTAACACGGTGAAACCTCGTCTCTACTAAAAATACAAAAATTAGCCAGGTGAGGTGGCGGGCGCCTGTAGTCCCAGCTACTCGGGAGGCTGAGGCAGGAGAATGGCATAAACCCGGGAGGCGGAGCTTGCAGTGAGCTGAGATCCGGCCACTGCACTCCAGCCCGGGCGACAGAGCGAGTCTCCGCCTCAAAAAAAAAAAAAAAAAAAAAAAAAAAAAAAGAAAAGAAAATTGGAATCTGTAGAAAAAGAATCATATAAAAATTCCAGAACTGGGCTGGACGTGGTGGCTCACGCCTTTAATCTCAGCACTTTGGGAGGCCAAGACGGGAGGATCACGAGGTCCGGAGATCGAGACCATCCTGGCTAACATGGTGAAACCCTGTCTCTACTGAAAACAAAAACAAAATTAGCTGGGCGTGGTGGTGGGTCCCTGTAATCCCAGCACTTTGGGAGGCCGAGGCGGGTGGATCACGAGGTCAGGAGATCGAGACCATCCTGGCTAACACAGTGAAACCCCGTCTCTACTAAAATACAAAAAAAAAAAAAAAAAAAAAAAATTAGCTAGGTGTGGTAGCGGGCGTCTGTAATCCCAGCTAGTTGGGAGGCTGAGGCAGGAGAATGGTGTGAACCCAGGAGGCGGAGCTTGCAATGAGCCGAGATTACACCACTGCACTCCAGCCTTGGCCTCCCCAAGTGCTGGGATTACAGGTGTGAGCCACCACATCTGGTGGTGCCACACACTTTTTTTTTTTTTTTGAGATGGAGTCTCACTGTGTCATCTAGGCTGGAGTGCAGGGGCGTGATCTCAGCTCACTACAACCTCCGCCTCCCGGGTTCAAGCCATTCTCCTGCCTCAGCCTCCTGAGTAGCTGTAATTACAGGTGCGTACCACCATGCCTGGCTAATTTTTGTATTTTTAGAGAGACGGGGTTTCACCATGTTGGCCAGGCTGGTCTGAAATTCTTGACTCTGTGATCCGCCCACCACAGCCTCCCAAAGTGCTGGGATTACAGGCATGAGCAACTGTGACTGGCCTAATTTTTGTATTTTTAGTAGGGACAGAGTTTCACCATGTTGGTCAGGCTGGTTTGGAACTCCTGACTTTGTGATGTGCCCACCTCAGCCTCCCAAAGTGCTGGGCTTACCGGCACTGAGCTGGCCATGAGCAACCATGCCTGGCCTAATTTCTTTTTCTTTTCTTTTTTTTTTGAGACATAGTCTAACCCTGTTGCCCAGGCAGGAGTGCAGTGGCACAATCTCGGCTCAAGCTCCGCCTCCCGGGTTCACGCCATTCTCCTGCCTCAGTCTCCCAAGTAGCTGGGATTACAGGCACCTGCCACCACACTCAGCGGCTGGATGGGGAGAAGGCCAGAGGAGGGCCTACACTGCCCACACCCAACACAGAGTTTAGTTTGGTGCTGTTTTTTTCAGCACCTTCAAGACATCATTCCATCATCTTCTCACTTCCATCGTCTTTTCTGAAAAAGTCCACCTGATATGGCTTGGATCTGTTTCCTCAACCAAATCTCATGTGGAACTGTAATCTTCAGTGTGGGAGGTGGGGCTGATGGGAGGGGATTGGATCACAGGAGTGAGTCCTTCATGAATAGCTCAACACCATCCCCTTGGTGCCGTCCTAACAGACTTCTTGTGAGTCTGGTTCTTTAAAAGTGTGTGGCAAGGCCGGGTGCGGTGGCTCATGCCTGTAATCCCAGCACTTTGGGAGGCTGAGGCAGGTGGATCACGAGGTCAGGAGTTCCAGACCAGCCTGGCCAACATGGCGAAACCCCATCTCTACTAAAAATACAAAATTAGCCAGGCGTGGTGGTGCATGCCTGTAATCCCAGCTACTCGGGAAGCTAAGGCAGGAGAATCGCTTGAACCCGGGAGGCGGAGGTTGCAGTGAGCTGAGATCGCGCCACTGCACTCTAGTCTGGGCAACAGTTGAAGGCTCCATCTCAAAAACAACAACAACAAAAAAGGTCGGACACGGTGGCTCGTGTTTGTAATCCCAGCACTTTGGGAGGCCAAGGCAGGTGGATCACCTGAGGTCAGGAGTTCGAGACCAGCCTGATCGACATGGTGAAACTCCGTCTCTACTAAAAATAAAAAAATTTGCCAGACTGGTGGGGCGGGTGTCTGTAATCCCAGCTACTTGGGAGGCTGAGGCTGGAGAATCACTTGAACCTTGGAGGCAGAGGCTGCATTGAGCTGAGATTGCGCCACTGCACTCTAGCCTGGGTACAGAGTGAGATTCTGTCCCAAAAACAAAAACAAAACCCCCGAAATAGAGGGGAGACGGTGAAAGGAGACAGAGAAACAGAGAGAGAGAGAGAGAGACAGATAGACAGACAGAGACAGAGAGACGCCAACAACCCCAGCTCTCTGCTGCTTCTGTCCTCCACAGCTGCCCCGCTGTGGGGCTCTCTCCTGATTCGGCGTGTTTGCCTCTAGTCCCTTCCTTTTTTTTTTTTTTGAGATGGAGTCTTGCTCTGTCACCCAGGCTGGAGTGCAGTGGCTGGATCTCGGCTCACTGCAAGCTCCTTCTCCCAGGTTTACGCCATTCTCCTGCCTCAGCCTCCCGAGCAGCTGGGACTATAGGTGCCCGCCACCTCGCCTGGCTAGTTTTTTTTGTATTTTTTAGTAGAGATGGGGTTTCACCGTGTTAGCCAGGATGGTCTCGATCTCCTGACCTCGTGATCCGCCCGTCTCGGCCTCCCAAAGTGCTGGGATTACAGGCTTGAGCCACCGCGCCCGGCCTTCTAGACCCTTCTTAAACATTCTCTTGGCTGGGCATGGTGGCTCACACCTGTAATCCCGGCACTTTGGGAGGCTGAGGTGGGCGGATCACGAGGTCAGGAGTTTGAAACCAATCTGGTCAACATAGTGAAACCCTGTCTCTACTAAAAATACAAACAATTTTCTGGGCATGGTGGCAGGCACCTGTAATCCCAGCTACTTGGGAGGCTGAGGCAGGAGAATTGCTTGAACCTGGGAGGAGAAGATTGCAGTGAGCCAAGATCGCGCCACTGGACTCCAGCCCGGAAAACAATGCGAGACTCCGTCTCAAAAACAAAACAAAACAAAACACAACCAAAATATTCTCTTGCACTGGAGCAGGCAGTGGTATGCTCTCCAGACTCTTCTGCATCTCCAGTACCATCTCCTGGCTGGGTGCGGCATGCTGGTGCTGGCTTCCCCTCTCAGAAGTCTGCAGAGCTCCTCGTGCTGGTGATCGGAAGTCCAGCAACCACCCACAACCACGTGTGTTTCTCTGGGTGGGTAAGGTGTGTGGCTGGTGATGCTTCTCAGTGCGCTCCCAAACCCTCTCTCCAGGAGTGCAGCTTTCTACGCCCGAGTGTGGCAGGATGCAGTGACTTGCCTCTTACAAAGACGGTGTGGTGGCCAAGAGGGGAGGTGAGTCACAGAAGGCCTTGCAGGCAGGGTGTGTGGCTCAAAGCACATGGTAGAAGGTTAGGTATGAGGTCATTTATGTACAGTTTTCAAACATGCAAAACAGTAGTGTACATTGTATATGGATAGTGTAAAATCTGTTTGGCACTGATGATCATGGTTACCTTTAGGCAGGTAATGGTTACCTTTAGGCAGGGAGGGAGGAGAACTGATTCTGACAGGCTCAGGGGCTGTGTTCCAGCAAAGCCAGAGAACCTCCAAGACAAAACAAAACAAACAACACCCCAAACTAAAAGAACAGAGCCAGGTCGGGTGCGGTGGCTCATGCCTATAATCCCAGCACTTTGGGAGGCTGAGGTGGGAGGATCATGAGATCAGGAGTTGGAGACCAGCCTGACCAACATAGTGAAACCCTGTCCCTACTGAAAATACAAAAATTAGCTGGGGGTGGTGGCAGGCGCCTGTAATCCCAGCTACTCAGGAGGCTGAGGCAAGAGAATGCTTGAACTTGGGACGCAGAGGTTGCAGTGAGCTGAGATCGTGCCACCGCACTCCAGCCTGGGCAAGAGAGCAAGAGTCCGTCTCAAAAAAAAAATAACAGAACCAAACAGCAAATATGTGAAAATGATACACTTTGGTGTGGCTGAGATCCTTGGGTCTTTTTCTCTGTACTTTTACGTATGCTTGAAAAATCTTACTAAAATACATACAAAAATTAGCCGGGTGTAGTGGCAGGCCCCTGTAGTCCCAGCTACTCGGGAGGCTGAGGCAGGAGAATTGCTTGAACCCAGGAGGTGAGGGTTGCAGTGAGCTGAGATCGCACCACTGCACTCCAGCCTGAGCGGCAGAGTGAGACTCTGTCTCAAAAATAAAAAAAGAAAAAAAAGTACTAAAATATATATATAAAAAAAGAAAAACGGCCGGGCACATGGCTCATGCCTGTAATCCCAGCACTTTGGGAGGCCGAGGTGGGTGGATCACTTGAGGTTGGGAGTTCGAGACCAGCCTGACCAACATGAAGAAACCTCATCTCTACTAAAAATACAAAAATTAGCCGGGCGTGGTGGCGCATGCCTGTAATCCCAGCTACTCGGGAGGCTGAGGCAAGAGAATCACTTGAATCTGGGAGGCAGAGGTTTCGGTGAGCTGAGATCGCGCCATTGCACTCCAGCCCGGGCAACAAGAGCAAAACTCCAACTCAAAAAAAAAAAAAGAAAAAGAAAAGCCATTAGTTTAGGCCTTTTGGAGCAGAGAAGTTCTTCTGGCTTGAGTCTCCAGGGTGCTTTTCCATGTTCCCATGACCCATCCAAGCAGTGGGGGTGATGGGGCTGGCACTGGCCACTTTGGGAGGGGAAGAAGGCATTGCCCTGAGGAGTGGCTTCAGATGCCAGCACCACTCATCCCTATGACAGATATTTGCCGGAATTTTAGAATATTCTTTTCTATTTGATTCCAATAGTCTTGTGGTTTTGTTTTTACTGTTAGCTCTGAGTGCTACTTGGAATTTGGTTTTAGAAACAGTGTGAGGTCTGGATTCAATTTACCCATTTCCTCGTGTACATGGAAATCCCAACCTTACTGAGGAGTCTTTTTTCCTCACTGATTTGAGGTCCCTAAATTTCCTGTATTCTTGGGTTTATTTCTGGACTCTTGGATTTATTCCACTTGTTCCTGCACAAATACTCCCCGGATTAATGGCTATAATTTGATGTAATTTTTTGAGAAACAGAAGGGCAATTCAGCCCTCCTTAAGTTTTGTTTATTTTTTTGAGACAGGCTCTTGCTCTGTCACCCAGGGTGGAGTGCAGTGGTGCGTTCACAGCAACCTCCACCTCTGGGTTCAAGTGATTCTCCTGCCTCAGCCTCCACAGTAGCTGGGATTACAGGCACACACCACCACACTGGGCTGATAATTGTGTTTTTTTGTTTTTTGTTTGAGATGTAGTCTCACTCTGTCGCCCAGGCTGGGTGCAGTGGTGCAATCTTGGCTCACTGCAACCTCTGCCTCCTGGGTTCAAGCGATTCTCCTACCGTAGCCTCCCAAGTAGCTGGGATTGCAGGCGTGTGCCACACCCAGCTTTTTTTTTTTTTTTTTTTTTTTTTTTTGAGGTGGAGTCTCGCTCTGTCGCCCAGGCTGGAGTGTAGTGGCCGGATCTCAGCTCACTGCAAGCTCCGCCTTCCGGGTTTACGCCATTCTCCTGCCTCAGCCTCCTGAGTAAGCTGGGACTACAGGCGCCTGCCACCTCGCCCAGCTAGTTTTTTGTATTTTTT